>NC_058410.1:89370003-89614504 GCF_002201575.2 Neomonachus schauinslandi | reverse complement strand
TTCTTTCTTTCTTTCTTTCTTTCTTTCTTTCTTTCTTTCTTTCTTTCCTTCCTCAGTTTATCCTAATAATAAATATTATAAGACATTAGTGTTGTTGTAATAACAACAATAAAATGAATAGTATATACTGAGGGCTGAACAATAAGCAAACAACAAGAGAACTCTTATTAAAGGCTGTAAGGATGGCAACTTGTATTATGCATCAGTGAAACATTTGCTAAAACTGTCACTTGTGGTATCTGGGAAAGCAGAAAACATCCCAATGAGCTTGTAGTGTTAGGCCATAAAGTTGGAGAAACAAGTTAGGAAAGCCAGTTTGTAATGATTGTGTTTGTAATGGTGTTACAAGAAAGAGATGAGAAAGAAAGGTATTGACTGATTTTTAAACAAGAATATCATAGAATAGTTTAGAATTTTAGGGATGTGTAATGTCGGACAAAGAAACTTTTAACTGCAAACAGTAGAAGAGAAAATTGGGAAATTATTTAACCAAATAAAGTCACTTAAAATTCAGATCCACAATAGAGATAAAATCAAGGGGGTGTCTGTCACACTCACTGTGAAAACTACTGAGTAGGTTAGTTGAATAAATGGCTTAGTGAAAAGGGAATGGTGGTGAGGCTGTTCTCTAGAAGCCTGGAGGGCTCAAGGTACCAAAAACAGAACCAAAAGGTAAGTCATACTATTAAAAGAAGAGTAGGTATGATAACTAGAACTTACTGGAATCACAAAAAAGACTTAAATCTTTAAGGAGGTTGTTCCCTTAAGTGATCCATTTCTCTAAACTAAAAGAGATTGTGACTCTTTTGAGATTTATAGTGATCCCAACTATCTGAGGATGTGAAGAAGGCTTTAAAAACAAACTATACAACCTTCACAGAAAGCAAAAATCCAAAATTTCTTCTTTTGATGTCATAAAAAAAAAAATAATGGAAAACTAGGGAACCACAAGAGGTCAAACCCAAGGAGCATAGAGAACAAGGTATTAGGTTGCTAATTCCCAGAAGTAGAATCAAGGTCTACTTAAGGAACCCACATCAGCTCCAGTTTAAGTGCCCCTCATAACTTCTACACAACTGGATTTCAGAATTGCTACTGACCAATGACCTTGTATCTCCTTTCCTTCTCATATCTGAATGTTCATTGTGGTTATCCTGATTCTGCTTCACCACTCGGTGCTCATCACAACAAGTGCACTCTTAATCCCCATCACTTATTTAACCCATCCTTCTATTCCCCTCCCCTCCAGTAATTATCAGTTTGCTCTCTATAATTAAGAGTCTATTTCTTAGTTCGTCTCATGAAGAGCCATTTATAAAGGATAGAACAACCTGTGTATGTTTGTTTATTCACTCAAAAAACATTCATTCAAGTCTTCCATATAGTGAGTATGGATTAGCTAAATGCATCTCTCTTTTTTCCCAAGGCCCCAATAAAAGTCTGGCAAAGTAATAACAGTAACGTGAAAACTCAAAGAATTGTGACAACAGCAATTGAGACATTTCAACACATTCTTAGAAGATCTAAAGTGAGTGTAGAGGGCGGTAACCATTTAACAGAGCCAAAGATGATGACACCTGGGATTCTTCAGAGCGCAACACTAATGGACCATGAAATGCTCTGAACCAGGAAGCAATAGTTGCATTGGAAAGCAGGGGATGTAACAGGATTCTGAAAACACAGAATCGGTTTTGTTCCTCAGGACTCTTATCCTTATCACAAGTGTAGAGATTCACTTGTTTTTGAGATCAACGTTTTATTGGCTAAACAGATATGAAGCAGAGGTTTCAGACTTGAGTACACAAGTAGAGCTGAGAATGAGACAAAAGGCTAAAACCAGGGAGGTTTAACGAAAATTGTTTTGTCTTGGTCAGTTTCTTCTTTTCACTCATCATCTGTCCATATTAATATGTCTTGTGGAAGAATCTGATCTCCTGCCTCTAAACTAGCAAGTATTCTTCCCTTACCTGTACTTCGATATTTTTTGTCTGTGTAATAAATGAGAGAAATAACAAATGGAGCAGTAATGAACCTTCAAAATTGGCAGCATAACTTTAAGAAACTCCTTCAAAGCCTTCCATAAAAAAAAAAAAGAGCAAAACAAAACAAAAATCCTAACAGTGATTGACATATAAACATTCTGCAAATGAAAATAAGTGTAAGATCAAATGGTAAAATAGTACATTGCTATTATAGAATAATTCTTTTCCCCATTCCATTATATTTTAAATATATGAACCCAAATGTCATATTGGGAAGAAATGTTAATGAAATCTCAGCAGTTGAAGCAGTAATGAAAGGGCTTCAACACTCAGGAATCCCCTAAAATTATATTCGATTATATTTGCATTTTCATAGTGATAGCTTTCATAAGAGCATCCCTAAATGAATTTCAAGAATTCCTGGATAAGAATTAGTGGTTTTTTTTAGAAAGATTTTAATAACACAGGATATTTATGAACAATGTATATGGTTCCAATTGCCATTAAAGGCAAGATCAGCTACTTTTGTGTCTGTCTGAAAGTATTTTACTGCATTGTCATTCGCAAGGGATATTTTCAAGACATATGCAATTCAATATTGAGAGTTTTGTTGTTGTTTTCCTATTTTTTTGTTTCAGCATGTTCATAATATGATTTCTCTGCTTTCTAGTTTTTACTGATGCTATTGACAAGTCACCTTTCAATTTAATATTTTCCTTTGTGCTATTAAAAAGATAATAAGACTTTTCATTGTGCATTTAAGAGCTACCGTTTCATTATGATGCTCCAAGTTATGGATTTATTTAAATTTTTTTAACATTTTATTTATATATTTTACAGAGAGAGAGAGCACAAGCAGGGGGAGCAGAAGAGGAAGAGGGAGAAGCAGGCTCCCCGAGGAGCAGGGAGCCCGATGCGGGACTCGATCCCAGAACCCCGGGATCATGACCTGAGCCGAAGGCAGATGCTTAACCAATTGAGCCACCCAGGTGCACCCAAATTTCTTTTTCTTAAAATTACTTATAAACCTCGGTTATGTGGATGTGTCACTGAACATTTCTGTAAATTATCGGCAGTAATCCTTTCAAATATTATCTCTGACCCATTCTTTCTCTTCTCTCCTTCTGGGACTTCAATTTAAATCATGTTCTATTTTCTCACTCTGTCCTCTATAATTTTTTTATCCTTTTTTGTACTTTCCATCTTTTTTTCTGCCATGCCTATGGTGGTTTTTCACTGTGTAAACTTGGTTGAACTAGAAATACGTGTCCAGTGTATGCCTCCCTGTAGACCTCCCAGTTGTAGCCGACTGAAAGATGAATCGTACACGATTCGGAAGGTAGAGAGAAGCAACAGCTGTCACCTCTGTTGGTTGTTGTGGGGGTAAGCTGTGAGAAATAGAAGCAGCAACTCTCCAAGAAAGAGATTCAACATTGACCACACTTTCCCCTCACTCTCCATTCACAGTTGTCTTACCTTGGCTTTTTGGCGTTGTTGACCAACAGGGACCTCAGGCCCACCCAGATGCATTAACAGCACCCTGCTACAGACTTCCCAGGGCTCCCTCACTGACTCATCTGGCAGTCAGCCAGAGCTAGTTTCAGAGACTCTCTGGCAAGTTCTGATGTGTCCTCCTGTGCCAGTGTTTCAGAGAGGAGGCTGTTCTGTTGGTGTTATTGTTGTTGCTTTTCTTAATCTTCTACCTTACCCATTCTGACCCTTACTTACCCAGTGTGTTCCATACTTGTGTAGTTTTACTGGGATAACAAATATCCTATTCTCTAGTACTCATAATGGTTCTGCTTCCCTAACTGAACCCTCACTGTCCCAGGCACTATTTTTCTTCACTCTCTGTAACTTCATTAACTTTCCTTTCTGCTGTATGTAATTTACTATATGGTCTACTCTTTTTTTTTTTTTTTTCTTACTTATTAAATTTTTGAGATCTATATATTCTTTACATCCTTTTTCACATCAGGATTGTCACTCTTTCATATCTTCCTCTTCTTTTAGATATACTCAACTTTTGTTTTTGATTTAAATCTTTAACCAAAGACACTTAATTTTTGCTGCCCTGACCTCTTGGGTTCTATTGGCCATTCTGGCCTCAGCTGGGTCCTGTATGAACTCCTAGATATGGAGTAACATCATGAGAAGAGCACAAACTTTAGAGTCTGACTCAACTGGGCTAGAATTCAAGCTCTGCCCAGTGCTGTTCACCTGAGAGCTTGGAATATTTTCTAAACAATAAATAAGTTCTAGTCTGTCTTATCCCACTAAAACGTAAACTCCTTAAGGAAGATATGATTGATTATTTCATCTACCACTGAATTTATAGTGCCTAGAAGAGTTCTGAGCATCTAGCATGTGCTTGATAAGCATTTGTTCAATAAATAAATGACCCAGAAAGGATAGAGCTATTTTGTCCTCTGTATCTGATAATTCCAAGAGGACATATTTCTGGGTTTGCTTCTTTTGTTGCTTCGATTTTTGTTGGTTCATGCTTTTAGTGTGCTTTTCCTTTGTGGACCTGGCTATCTTTGATGTGCTAAGCATTGCACTTTAAATATTACATGTAGGGATAATTTGAGGACTATGATAAAAGAGGACCTTTCTCTAAAGAGAATTTCTGATTGCTTTAGTCCATCATTAGGGACATTACTTGTCCTCAGCCACATTAAACACTGTTGAATGCTTCAGGTTACCTAAAGGATTCAGGCTTTTAAAACTAGACCTTAACTCAGCAAGGAGGTCAGTCCTTTTCTTGTATACCTTTTCCCTGAAGGTATATTCCTTAGTGTAACTTATTGTGGGACATTTTCCTGTTAGATGTCTTCCTTCATATAGTCTGGGCTTTGTTTTATATTCCATACGCATAGATCTGTCAAAATAAATGTTCACATTTTCTGCATTCAATAAGAACTTCTCTTGGTTCCAGTTTTTCATTCAACTTTACCCTAGTAATTGCTTCTTTCCTCATTAGATCATCAGTGTTTTCAAGACTTTTTTCAACATACACTTTGTCCATAATTTTAGAAATTTTGAGTAGGAAGGGTGGTCCTTATAACCTGACCTGCTATTATGGGAAACACTGAGTCTACAGAAGATATCTGCAAGAAAAACTTAGATTACAAATATTGACATCACTTGCAAGACTCAACATTTTTTACAGATTTCCTGTTATTCTAAAGAGAGGATTTTTTGAAGACCATAGCATAAGTTATATCCTGAAAATGTGCCCAATCTTAAAAAATAAACACATATATATGTAAAAACACACATGTACATACACACAAACATATGCACAGCCTCATATATAATAATCAAAGCTAAAAAGAAGCTGATTACTAGGAATTATGAACTTTCTTGTTTACTTTTCACCAAACATACAATTATCATCATATATTTAAGTGATAAATAAAAAAGAAATGATTTTATAAGTTAAAACTGATGCCAGGAGATATAAGGATCATATGCTAGTTTTCGGCAAATACTTATTTGATCCATGAAAAATTGATAAACATACAAAAAACTCTATTTGTGATTCCCTCAAAGTAATACCCCATTCTTTTGTTCATACTATTGATGCGTTCACTCCTTTCTCCTAATTGGAACTATTTAGTTTATCATTGTGAGATTCCAAGAATTCAGGATAAAGGAATGGTTGTTCTTACTCCATTGTTAATAGCTTTGATGTAATGCTGCATTTGAGCCCCATATAATTTCTATCATTAGTGAGAATAAGACAAAAGTAGTGAACCAAAACACCTGCAGATTACAACAGGTAGAAGATAATATATTAGTTTACATAGAAAAATGAAGAAAGTCAAAAGGGTTGAAAATATGAAAAAAATCTCATTAAAAAAGTAATTCTAAAATGAAGAGTAACTGCATAAAATATCAGTTAAATATACAGTACTAACTCAAGAATTATTTACAACTAGTGTTAATTATATAGAAGTGAATCCATTTGCCAGAAATAGCATGTTTGTGTTTTCAGTGTTTTATCTGAATATTTTTATGACCTACATAAGTTTCTCTGAATGAAGTGAAAGCAATATTTTATCTGATTATTTTCAGTATTACCCGAGTATTCTCATTGACTGCATAATTTTCTCTGAATGATCAAAGTCAAAATATAGAGGAAAGACTCATTGACTGTGTATATATATTCATACATATATATGCATACAGATATATATGATATCATAATAATATGCGCAGAAAACATATCCTTTTGTTATAAATTTATAAGATGAATAAGGGCACAAATACAGTTTCTTCCACTTACCACACAAATGATGCCTTTGATGCTTGAAGGATGTAAGTCTATATTCATAACAAAGGCTCAGCCTCACAACTAAACTAAAATCTAGGCTTAAAGAGATCAACACTATTTAGCATGCCAGGCTAGTTTACAGCAGAACAGTCAGATATTTATTTCACTTTGATCCTAGACCTGAAATGTATTATAGATCCTAAGTGAGTTGGAAATACTGGAGGGATTATTGCAGAGTACTTTGTGTGGCTTTACTGTCATTATGTTAAAGGTGAACAGGATCCTCTGTTTCACCACTGACATGGACAGGCAAATATGAATGAAAAATCACTGTTCCTCTGTTCCTGCATTTTTAGACAATTTTTGTTGAAATCCAAATTTATACAAGTTTGAGGAGAGTATTTCTTCTGGGGAAACCAAGTATATAATAGTCCAGGCTGAAGCTAGGTATACAGCAAAGACAGCTCTGCATGCTGAGAGCCCCTCATGTCCTCTCATATTTGCCTGCCATTCTTACTTATTGTTTCATTTATTTTTTTAAGATTTTAGATCTCTAAAATAGTGCTTTAAAAATGCAAATATAATGCCTAAATGGGGGTGTCAGTGACTTCATTATCATTCATTAATACCTTAGCAGGAATCATTTTATCACATTAGTTTGCTTCAGAGAGTTGAGCCAGAAGGAAATGGGACTCAGTTCAGATATGTTTTGAAAATGAGAATGCTGGGCAGCACTATAACAGAGTTCTCAACAAATTTAAATAAACTCCTTTTTATTTAATATGTCTGAGTGACGGGCGCCTGGGTGGCTCAGTTGGTTAGGCGACTGCCTTCGGCTCAGGTCATGATCCTGGAGTCCCGGATCGAGTCCCGCATCGGGCTCCCTGCTCAGCAGGGAGTCTGCTTCTCCCTCTGACCCTCCCCCGTCTCATGTGCTCTCTCTCTCTCTCAAATAAATAAATAAAATCTTTAAAAAAAATATGTCTGAGTGACTACGAAAATATATAATGGCAAAAATTATTGAGAATTCAACAATATTTTAAAGCTAGCAACTGCAAATTGTATTGGAGAGAGCCACTCCTGACAGGATGGAAATAGGAGAAGCCAATCATTTTCCAAGGAAAGGCTTTGCATGCTTTTACCTAAAGGAACTGTTTTAAATTATATCAGTTAAAAAAAAAAAAGGCAAAATGGACCAAAATATATTTGCTATTTGCTTTTTTTTTTTTTTTTTTCCAGAAAATGCAGGCTTTTAAGTAAGACTGGGTTATTTCTATAGAATAGAGGAACTTTTCTTTGGAGACAATGATTATAAAACTAGTATTTCTGTGCATACGTATATGACACTAACTTCCATTATCTTCCCATATCACATTTCCTGAGTCTCAAATCTATATTTATTTTTATTCTATCTCCATTTGTATGTCCTATAGATATTTCACACTTAAACTTTCAAAAGTAGAATTCATCATTTCCACTCCCCAGTCTCAAACCTACTCATTTGTTGCACATATAGATGAAAGCTATGATAACCACTACAGGATACAAGTCAGAAACTTGGAAGTCTTTTTTCTTTCCTTTTCTCATCAGGTCTTTGCTTTCTAATTCACTCTTGAATCTATCCACCTTTCTCCTTTCCTGTAAAAACTACCAAAGTTCAGGCTCTACTGATACCCAGTTGGGAATGCAGTTGCAGCCCTTTAACCAATCTCTTTAAACATACTCTTAGTTCTCCAAGGTCTATTCTCCATGTTTTATATAAAGAGTAGCTTTGGGACAATAAGATATCATTTTTACTTTACTAAGAGTTATATATAAGGAAAAAACAGTTCATTATATCATCATCTAAACATTCTCTGTACTCACAAAATTAAAAAAAAAAAAAGGGAGGAAATGTGAGATAATGCAAACCACAAAAATATATCAAATGTAAACTGAAAACCTCCCTTGAGCCACTCCTCTCAGTTTGTCTCCATAAATAGGTATCAAATTTTGACATACTATCATCTCATTGTTTTATAATTTCCTGTTTATTTCTAATTGTCTGTGGTATCCAGCTTCTAAAAGGGCTTCTGATGATCCCAGCTTCCTAGTATTCACTCTGTATGCTTTCTTTGAGTGTGGGCTTTACCTAGTGACTTGCTTCTAATGCACAGAGTACAGTAAAAATGATGGTGAGCCACTTTAGAGATTAAAATATAAAGGGCCATGAGTTCTGTCTTGCTAGTATACTCTCTCTGGCTCTTTCGCTTGCTTACTCTACAAAAGCCTTCTGTAGAAACCAACATGTGAAGGAACTGAATGAGGGCAGTTTCTGGCCATCAGCCAGTGAAGAGCTAAGGCCTCAATCCAAAAGTCCATAAGGAACTGAATCCTGTAAGCCAGAACGTGAATAAACTTGAAGCAGAACCTTGTCCAATTGAGCCTGGACTACAGTCTTGTAAAAGACTTTTAGACAGGATATCCACCTAAGCCAGACCTGGATTTCTGACCTAAAAAGTTACAAAATAATAAATCCTATTGTTAAAATCACTGTGGGTCGAGATAATTTGTTATGCAGCAATAAATAACTAATACATATTGAAAACTCCTATAGAAAAAAAAAATCTTGCTTTACACTAAATTCCTAGCACCCATCTTATTTGGATGAAATTAGGCAAAACAGATAATTTGTTCTCTTGATATACATAGAATTCAAAGAAGGAGAAGCAAAACCTATAATTAAAATAGCTATTAAACATTTGTGACTTGAACTAAAGAGAACTGGAATGATTTGAGGAAAAATAAATAAATAAATCATTGTAAAAATTTGATTCATGTGAAATGGAAGAAACAATTTTGCAATATTTTCTGCTCACTAAAGTGTGCAGATCCTACTAAATTATCCTATTAATATATACTATATATATATATATATATATATATATATATATATATATATAATTTAGTTATATACTAAATATACACCAGTGTATATTGGTGTTATATACACTGAACACCAATATTGAGTTGTAGATGCAAAAGTAGTTTTATAGTTGACTCTGGAAATTGTATGGTTTGGGAAAGAGAGGGAAAATAGTTATTGAAGCAATTTGGGTGGAAATGTACTGAAGATAGAGAGGATAAAGAATGGAAGACAGGAAAAAGAGAAAGAGATAATTTCCTAGAGAAGCATAATGGGAGTGATATTAGATGGTTTGTTCATATCATTTTCCTAATATTTTGAAGTTTTTTTTTAATGTGTGTACAATTCACAGAATGGCCTGATTCCACTTCTGAGTGGTTAGTACAAATATAGACAGCACCTGTTCAATCGAGAGACAATTAATAAGCTTAAATAATTCAGCAGGAGGTGGAGCTCTGAGCTAGAGGTCACCGCACAGAGAACCTCAGAAACTTAAAGACATCCTAGGAAGAATATTGGACTTTTCCTTAATAGTGTAGTAAAACTTTGAGTTAATGTCATCTAGATTTTAAGAGCAGGAAGGACTCAGATATCAGTTACATATATTAACATGAGCCTTGTTAAGTAAATCATAAGACTGTACTGATGATAAATCCCTACATTTTAAATCATTCAGGACTACCAAAATAGTAGAGACCACTATAAGTATTTCCAACAAGAGAACTTTTAATTTGTTCACATAGATGATAGAGAAGCTGAAAATTAAACAACAGAAAGCCACTACCAATCCCAATTAGGAAGGATAAAATGAAGAGGAGATTTAACTTAAGCCATTGGTCAGTGTTAACATATATCTCCAAGGGAGGAGCAAGATAGCGGAGGAGTAGGAGACCTAAATTTCGTCTGGTTCCAGGAATTCAGCAAGATAGGGATCAAACCATTCTGAACACCTACGAATGCAACAGGCGATCGAAGAAGAGAATAGCAGCAATTCTGAACAGAAAAGCAACCACTTTCTGGAAGTTCTCTTCTGATTTGTTTAGTGTATATTTTTCTGGGGTCATTGTTACCTGTTAGCATTTTGTTTTCATTCATATATTCTCCCCTGGACAAAATGATAAGACAGAAAAAATCACCTCAAAAAAAAGAACAAGAGGCAGTACCGACTGCCAGGGACCTAATCAATATGGACATTAGTAAGATATTGGAACTAGAGTTCAGAATGATGATTTTAAAGATACTAGCTGGGCTTGAAAAAAACATGGAAGATATTAGAGAAACCCTTTCTGGAGAAATAAAAGAACTAAAATCTAACAAAGTCAAAATCAAAAAGGCTATTAATGAGGTGCAATCAAAAATGGAGGCTCTAACTGCTAGGATAAATGAGGCAGAAGAGAGAATTAGTGATATAGAAGACCAAATGATGGAAGATAAAAAGAAGCTGAGAAAAAGAGAGATAAACAACTACTGGATCACGAGGGCAGAATGTGAGAGATAAGTGATACCATAAGATGAAGCAATATTAGAATAATTGGGATCCGAGAAGAAGAAGAGAGAGAGGGGCAGAAGGTATACTGGAGCAAATTATAGCAGAGAAGTTCCCTAATTTGGGGAAGGAAACAGGCATCAAAATCCAGGAGGCACAGAGAAACCCCCTCAAAATCTGTAAAAATAGGTCAACACCCCGACATCTAATAGTAAAACTTACGAGTCTCAGAGACAAGAGAAAATCCTGAAAGCAACTCGGGAGAAGAGATCTGTAACCTACAATGGTAGAAACATTAGATTGGCAACAGACCTATCCACAGAGACATGACAGGCCAGAAAGGACTAGCATGATATATTCAGAGCACTAAATGAGAAAAATATGCAGCCAAGAATACTATATTCAGCTAGGCTGTCATTGAAAATAGAAGGAGAGATAAAAAGCTTCCAGGACAAACAAAAATTAAAGGAATTTGCAAACACAAAACCAGCCCTATAAGAAATATTGAAAGGGGTCCTCTAAGGAAAGAGGGAGCTTAAAAGTAACATAGACCAGAAGGAACACAGACAATATACAGTAACAGTCAACTTACAGGCAATACAATGGCACTAAATTCATATCTTTCAATAGTTACCCTGAATGCAAATGGGCTAAATGCCCCAATCAAAAGACACAGGCTATCAGATTGGATAAAAAAAAAAAACAAGACCCGGGTGCCTGGGTGGCTCAGTTGGTTAAGCGACTGCCTTCGGCTCAGGTCATGATCCTGGAGTCCCGGGATCAAGTCCCGCATCGGGCTCCCTGCTCCGCAGGGAGCCTGCTTCTCCCTCTGACCCTCCCCCCTCTCAGGTGCTCTCTGTCTCTCTCATTCTCTCTGTCTAAGATAAATAAATAAAATCTTTAAAAAAAAAAAAAAAAAAAAAAAAAACAAGACCCATCAATATGCTGTCTTCAAGAGACTCATTTTCGACCCAAAGACAGCCCCAGATTGAAAGTGAGGGGGTGGAAAACCATTTACCATGCTAATGGACACCAAAAGAAAGCTGGGGTGGCAATCCTCATATCAGACAAATTAGATTTTAAACCAAAGACTGTAATAAGAGATGAGGAAGGACACTATATCATATTTAAAGAGTCTATCCAACAAGAAGATCTAACAATTGTAAATATCTATGCCCCTAACATGGGAGCAGCCAATTATATAAGCCAATTAATAACAAAAGCAAAGAAACACATCGACAACAATACAATAATAGTGGGGGACTTTAACACCCCCCTCACTGAAATGGACAGATCATCTAAGCAAAAGATCAACAAGGAAATAAAGACTTTAAATGACACACTGGACCAAATGGACTTCACAGATATATTCAGAACATTCCATCCCAAAGCAATGGAATATACATTCTTCTTTAGTGCCCATGGAACATTCTCCAGAATACATCATATCCTGGGTCACAAATCAGGTCTCAACCAGTACCAAAAGACTGGGATCATTCCTTGCATATTTTCAGACCACAATGCTTTGAAATTAGAACTCAATCACAAGAGAAAAGTTGGAAAGAACTCAAACACATGGAGGCTAAAGAGCACCCTACTAAAGAATGAATGGGTCAACTAGGAAATTAAAGAAGAATTAAAAACATTCATGGAAACAAATGAAAATGAAAACACAACTGTTCAAAATCTTTGGGATGCAGCAAAGGCAGTCCTAAGAGGAAAGTATATAGCCATACAAGCCTTTCTCAAGAAACAAGAAAGGTCTCAAATACACAGCCTAACCCTACACCTCAAGGAGCTGGAGAAAGAACAGCAAATAAAGCCTAAACCCAGCAGGAGAAGAGAAATAATAAAGATCAGAGCAGAAATCAATGAAATAGAAACCAAAAAAACAGTAGAACAGATCAACGAAACTAGGAGCTGGTTCTATGAAAGAATTAAAAAGATTGATAAACCCCTGGCCAGACTTACCAAAGAGAAAAGAGAAATGACCCAAATCAACAAAATCATGAATGAAAGAGGAGAGATCACAACTAATACTAAAGAAATACAAACAATTATAAGAACATATTATGAGCAACTATATGTCAGCAAATTAGATAATCTGGAAGAAATGGATGTATTTTTAGAGATCTATCAACTACCAAAACTGAACCAGGAAGAAATAGAAAACCTGAACAGACCTATAACCACTAAGGAAATTGAAGGAGTCATCAAAAATCTCCCAACAAATAAAAGCCCAGGGCCAGATGGCTTCCCAGGGGAATTCTACCAAACATTTAAAGAAGAATTAATACCTATTCTTCTGAAACTGTTCCAAAAAATAGAAACGGAAGGAAAACTTCCAAACTCGTTTTATGAGGTCACCATTACCTTGATCCCCAAACCAGACAAAAACCCCATCAAAAAGGAGAATTACAGACCAATATCCTTGATGAACATGGATGAAAAATTCTCACCAAAATACTAGCCAATCGGATCCAACAGTACATTAAAAGGATTATTCACCATGACCAAGTGGGATTTATCCCTGGGCTGCAAGGTTGGTTCAACATCCACAAATCAATCAATGTGATACAATACATTAATAAAGGAAAGAACAAGAATCATATGATTCTCTTAATAAATGCAGAAAAAGCATTTGACAAAGTACAGCATCCTTTCTTGATCAAAACTCTACAGAGCATAGGGATAGAGGGTACATACCTCAATATCATAAAAGCCATCTATGAAAAACCCACAGCAAATATCATTCTCAATGTGGAAAAACTGAAAGCTTTTCCCCTAAGGTCAGGAACATGGCAGGATGTCCACTATCACCACTGCTATTCAACATAGTATTAGAAGTCCTAGTCACAGCAATCAGACAACAAAAAGAAATAAAAGGCATCTGAATTAGCAAAGAAGAAGTCAAACTCTCACTCTTTGCAGATGATATGATACTTTATGTGGAAAACCCAAAAGACTCCACCCCAAAACTGCTAGAACTCATGCAGGAATTCAGTAAAGTGGCAGGATATAAAATCAAAGCACAGAAATCAGTGGCATTCCTATACACCACCAAGACAGAAGAAAGAGAAATTAAGGAGTCGATCCCATTGACAATTGCACCCAAAACCATAAGATACCTAGGAATAAATCTAACCAAAAAGGCAAAGAATCTGTAAACAGAAAACTATAAAATAGTCATGAAAGAAACTGAGGAAGACACAAGGAAATGGAAAAACATTCCATGCTCATGGGTTGGAAGAATAAATAGTGTGTAGATGTCAATGCTACCTAGAGCAATCTACACATTTAACGCAATCCCTATCAAAATACCATCCACTTTTTCCAAAGAAATGGATCAAATAATCCTAAAATTTGTATGGAACCAGAAAATACCCCGAATAGTCAGAGGAACGTTGAAAAAGAAAAGGAAAGCTGGTGGCATCACAATTCCCGACTTCAAGCTCTATTACAAAGCTGTCATCATCCAGACAGTATGGTACTGGCACAAAAACAATCACATAGATCAATGGAACAGAATAGAGAGCCCATAAATGGACCCTCAACTCTATGGTCAACTCATCTTTGACAAAGCAGGAAAGAATGTCCAATGGAAAAAAGACAGTCTCTTCAACAATTGGTGTTGGGAAAATTGGACAGCCACATGCAGAAGAATGAAACTGGACCATTTCCTTACACCACACACAAAAATAGACTCCAAATTGTTGAAAGACCTCAATGTGAGACAGGAGTCCATCAAAATCCTAAAGGAGAACACAGCCAGCAACCTCTTCAACCTCAGCCGCAGCAACTTCTTCCTAGAAACATCGCCAAAGGCAAGGGAAGCAAGGGCAAAAATGAACTATTGGGACTTCATCAAGATAAGAAGCTTTTGCACAGCAAAAGAAACAGTCAACAAAACCAAAGGACAACCGACAGAATGGGAGAAGATATATGCAGATGACATATCAAATAAAGGGCTAGTCCAAAATGTATAAAGAACTTATTAAACTCAACACCCAAAGAACAAATGATCCAATCAAGAAATGGGCAGAAGACATGAACAGACATTTTTCCAAAGAAGACATCCAAATGGACAACAGACACATGAAAAAGTGCTCAACATCACTTAGCATCAGGGAAATCCAAATCAAAACTTCAGTGAGATACCACCTCACACCTAAAATTAACAAGTCAGGAAACGACAGACGTTGGCGGGGATGCGGAGAAAGGGGAACCCTCCTACACTGTTGGTGGGAATGCAAGCTGGTGTAGCCACTCTCGAAAACAGTGTGGAGGTTCTTCAAAAAGTTGAAAATAGAGCTATCCTATGACCCAGCAATTGCACTACTGGGTATTTACCCCAAAGATACAAATGTAGGGATCCGAAGGGGGACATGCACCCCAATGTTTATAGCAGCAATGTCCACAATAGCCAAACTGTGAAAAGAGCCAAGATGTCCATCGACAGATGAATGGATAAAGAAGATGTGGTATATATATACAATGGAATATTATGCAGCCATCAAAAGGAATAAAATCTTGCCATTTGCAAGGACGTGGTTGGAACTGGAGGGTATTATGCTGAGCGAAATAAGTCAATCAGAGAAAGACATGTATCATATGACCTCACTGATATGAGGAATTCTTAATCTCAGGAAACAAAATGAGTGTTGCTGGAGTGGTGGGGGTTGGGAGGGATGGGGTGGCTGGGTGATAGACATTGGGGAGGGTATGTGCTATGATGAGCGCTGTGAATTGTGTAAGACTGTTGAATCACAGACCTGTACCTCTGAAACAAATACTACATTATATGTTAAAAAAAAAAAAAGAAATAGATAGCAGGAAGTGAAAAATGAAGGGGGGGAATTCAGAGGGGGAGACGAACCATGATGAGAAACAAACTGAGGATTCTAGAGGGGAGGGGGGTGGGGGGATGGGTTAGCCTGGTGATGGGTATTAAAGAGGGCACATACTGAATGGAGCAACAGGTGTTATATGCAAATAATGAATCATGGAACACTACATCTAAAACTAATGATGTAATGTATGGTGATTAACATAACTTAATAAAAAAAAAACTATCATGTGAACATATCCTGAAGGAGCTGAAGATGTTGGACACTGCTCAATGCAAAGAGGAATGTATGAGGGTGGGTATCCTATATTTTCTATTTCTTTCATTCTTTCCTATCTGTGTTTTCCATTGTTCCAAACCACCAGAACCAGATGATTGGGTTGCCTGGGAAATACAGAATTAGCACTCCTGTCAAATAGAGCAGAGTAGGGGAAAAACAAAGAACAGATCAAGTACATCCAGGTTGGACATAATTTATATATAAGGAGGATATGTCACTAAAAAACTTCCAGAAAAAAAATGAATCTAAAAAGTATGAATTAGCAATGAAGATAAAATTGCCACCAAACAATTTCTCCAGCAGTAGCTGTGATATACGCTGATTTCAGAGCTCACTTAGGATGCCAGCTCTTTTAAGGAAATTACATTTGGAGAGCCATTTAATTCTATGTAAATATCCACTTCATCTCATATCCCAACTGCATTGCTATATCCCTAATCTTTTTTTTTTAAGATTTTATTTATTTATTTGAGAGAGAGAATGAGATAGAGAGCATGAGAGGGGGGAGGGTCAGAGAGAGAGGCAGACTCCCTGCTGAGCAGGGAGCCAGATGTGGGACTCGATCCCGGGACTCCAGGATCATGACCTGAGCCAAAGGCAGTCGCTTAACCAACTGAGCCACCCAGGCGCCCCGCTATATCCCTAATCTTTAATCTGATTCTGGAGCAGTCTAACTTTTAAATTTAACTTAATTGTATGAATCTTCCAGATATAAAGCAACCCAGTATTGAACTTCATTGTTGAATTGTCCTTCCCATTCCAAGATCTGTTCATGCTCAGCACTATATATCAGAGACAGGTGAACAGAGTCAGATTTTTGAGGTAGGTTAAGACTGGTGAATTTAAAACTTCCTATCCCTTATTCTAAACATCTTGCTAGGGAATAACCAACTACAATTATATTAAGTGCTTTGGTAAAGTTAAAAAACAAAAACAAAAACAACCCCACTTCCACCTCCTTCATCTTTTCTGTAAGGACTAGGAAGATAACTTCCAGTGGTAAAGACGGAACTGTACCTTCCTCCTTCACATTTGAGGTCAATATAGTCACTACAATCTAAGAGTTTTCATCTTCATTTTCCACGATGGATATCTGACAATTCCTCACACTTAAGAAAAACAAGTTTCACTGGTATTAAAGTCACAAGATGATTAGAAATATTTCTATTTATTTTTGTTTTTAACATTCCACTAAAATACAAGTTAGTAATAAGTTGACAGGACAGCGATTTGACTTTATTAGCTTCATTACTTATTATTTCTCAAAATAATTTCTTTTTAATGTAGAAGTTTCTATAACAAAGGCAGCATGAAAATTCTTTCAGCTGGGAACAGGCTATGACTTGATGGTATGTGTGTGAGTTTATTTTATTTTTTCTTTACCTTCTGTCATAGTTACACGTATATTTGAGTTTCAGTGATTGGATTATTTTATTAGAATAAATATGATTTTATTTATAACATCCTTTATGAGAAAAAACTACAGCTCTTGGGTTTGGATATTATTTTTTTGGATATTATTTTTTGAAAACCCAAAGTTTTCCCTAATGATTAAATAGGTTATGATTTTATTTACTCTTGGGTAAAAAATATTGTCCTGAATTTGAGGTAATGACTTCCTAGTTTTAGACTTGCCACCACAGGCTTGAATTCAGTTTTCCTCACAACTGATAGGTATCAGAAAATCTATCAAAATGTTAAGGATTCTGAGCTCCACAGTATTGGATGTTAAAAAGTTATAGCGGCATCTCTGTACCAGGTGATAGGCCATTAGAAGGGCCACCCAATTCTGTTCTTGCAAGTCCTATTCATTAAATTGAGTCAAAAAATGCTCAATAAAAGGAAAAAAAAATAAAGCCGTTCCTGACAAAAGTAGATCACCAAAGGGAATGATTTAGGACCACAGCACTGAGAGACACAAAATAGTCTCAGGGACCAACTCACTAAGTGTACAGTATAGCACTATGGCTATTTGTTTTGAAAAGAAATTATAATAAGTCAAGGAAACTTCCATACATATACATATGTCCAAATTAAAATATGCTTGTCCAAACTGATAGAGCAGGGACTAAATATTTCCACTCCCAGGAGATGATTTCCTCTCTCTCTCTGTCTCTATCTTTTTTTTCCCAGCCCATCTGGCTGCAATTCCTTTCACTCTTGGTCCATCAAGATCCTAATGTTTTTATAGCTAATTTAAATCTGTCTTGACTTCCCTAATTTATAGCCTCACAGTCATCAATCTGCTGAGAAATTTGAAAATATTCTTTTAGATCTGTGTTTTAAAGAAGGAAGTAAGTTGTGCGGATAACTATTTTTTTTTCCTCTGTCACATCCAACATATATTCAGTTTTCTATGTGTTTTTGAGGATTATAAAAATAAAGCAAACTTTGTTTTCAACAGTCAGCATCTATTGTGTAGAAGTGCTCTTTGGTAAACAGAAGCTTTCTTAAATCAAACTTGGTAACATTCAGACATTCAGCACACTATGAGGTAAAAAATAACAAAATACCAGAAAGGGAAGTGTTGAAATTTAAGACTAGGTATCCCACTTTAAGTCTTTGCCTGTGGTGATCCCAGTGATTGAAGTTGTGAACTTGGGTTTCCATTAAAATTAAGAACAAAACAAAACAAAACAAAAAAACTTACTAAGTTGTTGAAGAATTTTATTACTGGTGTAACTATACTGTTTCTGGAAATTTTAGAAATATCTGAGATGCTAGAGATAAAAGGTTACAATAATGATCATTTCCTTGAATTTATATACCATGAAAAATATTTTAGCATCTTTTCAGCTACTATTTTTTTTGTTGTTTTTGTTTTTTACTACTAATGTAATGTCCACAGGATTTTTCTTATAAATATTTTTGCTAATTCATTATTCTGTGTGCTCTGGTCCATTACTATGCAACAAAAAATATATATATATATTTCCTTTGTTTTTTTTTTTAGTTAATGAAATAATGTACACAGGTTATTATTAATCAAATTAATATAGCCAAAATATTCAAATTTTATAGGATATAAGGGTTTTTCAGGATCCCATCCCAGAGAATGAAGGTTGTTTGAATTTTGAAGAATTTCTGTGAATTGGCCAACCACACAAATAGGTATCTCCTATAATTGTGGATAGGACTATCCACATAATTTGCAGGGCCTGCTACAAAATGAAAATGTGAAGCCTCTTGTTAAAAACATTTTCAGACATTTAAGATGGTACCAGCAAAGCATGAAACCAAGAGTGGGAACTTTCTAAGCTAGGAGTCCTATAAAATTGCACAGGTCACAGGCCCATGGAGCTGGCCCTATGTGTGGACGTGTGGACAGTTAGAATTATGAAATAATACTCCTGTTTATTTGGTAACTTCCCGATCTTCTGTTTTAAATATTTATCCGTAAACTATTTTCTATTTTTTATTATCTCATCTATTATCCCTTCTTTTGAACTTTTCTGTTTCTTCTCCCCCCCCCTTTTTTTCCTCCAAAGCCTTAAGTGAATGAAATGTGAAGAGAGGGTAGTTCAGAGTTGGAGTATATAGTCATAACTAAGGAATGGAAAAGTCCTCCATGGCTTTGTTTTCTCCACTTTAATTTTTAATTTACCTAACTCTATGTACTTTTATTAAGTTTCTCCATAGAGAGATTTCAAACAATTGAACATCTACAGGCAGATTTTATATATGTGTGTGTGTGTGTGTGTGTGTGTGTGTGTGTATCTGTATATACAGGCGTTGAATTTCAAATTTGGAAAAAGAATCGTGTTTTCTTTTAATGTTGAGGGATGTACACATACCCACATACATGTATATATATGATTATATACTTTTAATTTCCTATTATGGTGGAATATAAGAAATACAAAAATAAACAATGTTTACAGAAAATCGACATTGATTTTCTGATACTGCAGTTACCTTGATTTCTTGATAATTATTTCTTTTTGCATGTGAAGCTTTGTAAACCTTTAATTGAACTTTGGAACTCAAAAGTCAACTAGAAAGAACAGTAGGACTCACAGTGCCCCTATTTATTGCTTTGTATGTAACACACTGCTCTGGTCTAATTGCTTTAATTCTCTACTATCAAGTACTAGTGTGATGATAATTACAATGATAATGATGAGGGTGGAAGAGATATTTAATAACATGAAATTGTACCTTGAAACAAGCTGACAGTAAATACAGTCCACGGAGCATAAATGCTAAGTACTTGAAAGGACTCACATTCTGTAAATGAGTAGTCTTTTACTCGATGTTTGGCTGAAGCTCCTAAATACCTTTCAAAATGTATTCTGAAAGGGCTTATAATGGAAAGATTGTCTGCCTTACCAAAGAAATGACTAGATCCTTTTCCAGCCCTAGGAAATATATCTCTATTCCCAAGAGCTACACTTATTTAGGTATGTATGACCACCATACATAAAGTGTAAGATACTAAATGATTAAACCAATTGACATTTTTTGAGAACTTTTTCCCAGGCTCTATCAAAAGCACTTTAAAAGGGTTTTGTGGGGGGTGGGGGGCAGCGGTGCCTGGGTGGCGCAGTCAGTTAAGGGTCCGACTCTTGGTTTCAGCTCAGGTCTTGATCTCAGGGTCCTGGGATGGAGCCCTGACTCGGGCTCTGTGCTCACCATGGAGTCTGCTTGAGATTCTCGCCCCCCCCCACTCTCTTTCTGTCTCAAATAAATCTTTAAAATTTTGTTTTGTTCAGTGTTTTGCTTTTGCTTTATTTTCTACTACACCCCTTGGAGATAATGGTCATAATTATACTTACAATGAAGGAACTGAGGCTTAAAGAAGTTACATAAACTTTAAAAAGGTAAATTTACACAAGATGTTAAAATATTTTTGTAGCACTTTATAATTTACAATGTTTCTTCCTATTTAACCTGCTATAATAAATACCTCTTTGGCAGTCACTCTTATATTCTAATAATAACACAATTTTTGATAAGGTATTCTCCTTGCCATCATGAAGCTTATACTTCAGTGGAAAGAGAAAGAAATTATAGTATGTACTATATTTCTATAATTGACATGTAAATAAGTTGCTATCAGAGAATAAAGGAGGGTAAGGCAAACCAGGATGGTTTCATAAGGGAAATGCCATTTGAATCACTTCTTCCAGGCAATATTAGCATTATACAAGAAAAGGAAGGAAGATGGTAAAGTTTGTGTACGCACAAGAAATAACAGAGTGCTGGGGTGCCTGGGTGCCAGTAGTTAAGTGTCTGCCTTCGGCTCAGGTCATGATCCCAGGGTCCTGGGATCGAGCCCTGTGTTGGGCTCCCTACTCAGTGGGAAACCTGCTTCTCCCTTTCCCACTACCCCTCTTGTGTTCCCTCTCTCGCTGTCTCTCTCTCTCTGTCAAAATAAATAAATAAAATCTTAAAAAAAAAAGCTGTTATAAGCCTCTAAAATTAAAAAAAAAAGAAATAATAGAGTGTAGTTTGGTTAAAGACTTGAATACAAACAAATGAAAGTGGGAACTGAACCTGGAAAATGTTAATTATGTGTATTAGGCAAATTTATAAAGGCCTTTAATTCCTAGTTATGTATATGGGACCTCTCTGTAGTAATGGTGAATGGAGGCATAGTAAAAGCTAGGATAGGCAAAAAGGACATTACTTAAAAGGCAAAAGTTAAGTACCAGAAATAAAGCAGTACTGTACAGTGTAGTATTATGTGTAAATTACATGCTGGAAGGCATATTAATTTTAGTTTTTAGAGCATCTATAAGTTTCACGCTGGTTTTTTTAAGAGTATGTCTATGTCCCAGTATCTAAAGGACAGCTAGAAATTTGGAAATGATGCTTAGGAGAAAAAACAGTTCTAAAAGTATAAGACACAGCAGTTATCCTCTTAGAAATGATTGCTAAAGCCATGGATTTGCATAATCTCTTAGAAGACACCATAGAAAAATAATAGAATGCCATCGGTTTTACCTCTATTTAGTAAACAGGAAGAATATTAGCAAAATTAAGAATAGTCAAGGAGTAGAAGCAAAAGATAAAAAAAGAAAGGACAAAATAGCAAATCCCACAAAAAACATCTTGGATGTCAGACTCACACCTATGGGACATTCTAGCTGATTGGTCAAAGTGGACAAAAAGATAGTTTTTAAATGTATCTGCCATGGTTTGGATCCTGGTCCAAAAGCAAGTTGAACCCACATAGATACATGATGAGTAGATATATGATGAGCAAAGCCAGGTTCCTTATATATTTTAACTAAAGAGTGTATATAAAACTAATAACAACGGAAGAACCAGAGAATGGTCACCTTCACCAAAAGTTCAGGACCAAATGTTATGGCTGAAGGCTTACTTTGTCTACAAGAAGAAAGGCGGGGACTGAGATATAACTAGTTTCTAAGGATTAATGGAGTGCTATGGGAATGAAGGCAGTAGAAAGAAAGAAGATAATCAGTCTTGGGTCTAAAACACCAAGGACATTTCAGACAATGCATTTTTCAAGCTGTGAATACTTTAGTATGCTAGCTGAGTGAAACAAACATTGTGGAAAGTATAAGAGAAGAATTTCTGAAGAACATCTGAGAGGAGTTTGGAAGGAAAAAAAATTACTTTGACAGAAAAAAAAAGAAGATAACAACGTGAATAAACACCTAATATGTACCACCACAAATATGCTAGGGAGGATAATGGGCATAGATAGATTTCTCCCTCCCTTCCTTCCTTCCTTCTCTCTCTCTCTCTCTTTTTTTAGAGAGAGAGAAAATGACAGTGAGTGACCTGAGTTGAAATCAAGAGATCAAGAGTCGATGCTTAACCAACTGAGCCACCCATGCGCCCTGGAGCAGAGAGAGATTTTTTTTGGTTCAATATGAAGCTTACTTACAAGTTATTTAACCATAGGCAAGTTATTTACCCTTCATTTACTCATGAGTAAATAGGTAGAAGAATAATTTGTTGTTCAAATGATATGTTTCAGAAAGAGTAAACAGGGAGCCTATTAATAATTATGATGTAACAACAGATACATAACTTAGACAAACTAGGGCATCTAGTCACCCTATTTAGTAGGCAAACTATTGAAGTTAAGATTTGTGTTTGCTGTTTTCTCTCTTCAGTATTTTCAGTGTTCTTTTTATCCTAATAGGTAGCTCAAAGTCTGTGATAAGGTGCAGCATAACTGTTCTCTCTGTATTCTGCCCACCAAAAAATGAGCTCCTAATACTCTAGGCTAAACTTTTCTGTAATCAAACCTATCCAGTTTCCTCCTTCAGGATTGTGACCTCAGCCATCAGCTTTTTATTTGTTTTTCTTCAAAGAGGGGTTAATAATATAAAATAACTCAATCTAATAGTTCTATGGTTATCCTTCAATTATAACTAAACACACAAGTCATAATGTCTTAAATCCAAAGATCTAAAAATCTATAGGAAGAAGTTAAGGTATGAGAACTGGATGATAAGGAAGAAATCTTGTTTGTGCTGGAGGATGTCCTTAAATCCCTCAGGTCTTTAAATCCCTTAGCACAGACAAGCATACTTCCCTGCTTTGCTTACCTTTTAAACTTGCTTGGAAGACCCTGGGGATAATAGCCTGAGTTTCAAATTCAGGATCTGTTCATAAAAACTGTGACTCCTCAAGAAACAGTGAATAATCTTTGGTAAATTATACTTACCTCAACAATAAAATGAGGTTATTTCCTTAAAAATAGCACTATGTTTTCATGAAGATTAAAGGAAATAGAAATGTTGAGTGTTTAGCATATTTGCTGACATACTAAATATTCAATATAAGCTATCATTGACATTATATCATGGAATTGTGGGTATTTATGCTGTTTCCTAATAAATAGCTTGAATAATGTAAAATGCCTTCTAGCAAGCAATTCCTAGATATTTTTTGTTGTATTTCATTCTTCTCTCCATTATTTGTATAAAGGATTCAGAAAATGAAACAAAACTCTGGGGCTGCTGCTCTTTAAATTAACCACTGTAATCCCAGTTATAAAATTATATAACCATGGTAAACAAGTCTCCAAATAAATAAGTATGGATAAACTCAAGACTTTCTATTCCCAAGATACAAATAACACTCATACTATAATGTGAGCCATTTCTTCATCAATCATATACACTCTCCGTTGCTAGTGTTAGTATTCCCTCTTATACCTGATGTTTCCCAATTTAAAACATGGTAATAATTTTTTTCAGTTTCCAAAGGGAATTCTAATTTGTCAGCCTATAGAATTTTACTTCTCTGAGCATATTTCTTGATGTGTTTTAACTTAATAATCCAAATCCCCTTTTTACAGTGGACAATGGTGCAAATTCATGTTTCTTTAAATGTAATTAATATTCTATTACTCCAAAGCAAAAAAAAAAAAAAGAAAGAAAGAAATATAAATTATGTGCATGCATTTAGAAAAAAATGAGAAATAACCACTGGAAGCAATATAACAAGACCATCAAACATCATTCTCATAACATCTATAAACACATTTGCTAGTTTCCATTTCCAATTCCTATTTGCTGTGGTCTCAGCAAGACATAATTTCTTTCAGTCTTGGTTTTCTCAATTTTAATATGGTGTTAATTATATATACTTTACATAGTTATATATGCTTTACATAGTTATGTATACTTTATGTAGTTAGGGTAGTAATTAAATGACTTAGTCTAATTAAAGTTTCTAGCAAAATTCCTGCCACACAGCAAAAGCTCCATAAATTGAGGCTGTTAATAATAATATTTTTGATATGTTCTTCATTGCCTTCTGTGGGTGTTGATTAAAGTGAAGATTTGAGTATTTAAAATTTGATTCTCACGGATGTATTAAAAATGTTCTAAAAGAGTTTGTGGGTTCATACTAATGCAGGAACCATGCATGAAAATAAAGGAATCTCAATATTCCATAGCCATTTTTCTTCTGGAATCCTAGATAAAGGAGGCTCTTTGTGTATTGTTTTTAGTTCATTTCATTAAGCTGAGAAAGATTTAGGGGAAATGCTCTTGAAAATACACAGAATTAATAGGAAAAAAAGTTAAGACTGCAGGTAAGGTAAAGTGATTATAAAACGCTAATATATATAATCAATCTCTTGTTTGGGTTATTGCCACTACCTCTAATCCATTGTCCTGTCTTGGTTTTTGCTCTTCTATATTCCACTCTCCCCATAGCAGCCAGAGTGATTTTTGTAAAACATGAAATAAATTATGTGACTGTTCGTTAAAATCCTCAAGTGCTTCCATTACATTTAAAATACAATCTAAATTCTTCATCTTGGTTTACAAAACCTACATGATCTATTCCTTGACTAACACTCTCACGTGAATGCATCCCATTCTCTTCCTAGCTCCTTAGACTTCACCCTTCACTTTCTTTCTATTCTTGGAATACATTTATGTTCATTCCCAGAAAAGATACTTTGTACTTGCCGTTTCCTCTTCCTGGGAAGCTCTGGGTCTGGATTTCAGCACCACTGTGATATTTTTATAATTCAGATCTTAACTCAATGATGTCTCTTTTCAGAGGCATTCCACAACCACTAAATCAAATGTAGTTTAAACCCCTTTCCTAGCACCAACTCCTTCAATCACTGTCCACAATATCACTCTTGCATTGTCTTAACATTTATTCCTCTCTGAAATTCCTATTCATTCACTTTCCTACCTGTTGATTGCAAGCTCCTTGAGGCCTAGGATTTTGTTGCCTTTTCCACTCTTGTATTTCTAGCATGCAGAACATTATTTCCTAAATGATAGTAACACAACACATATTAGTTTAATGACCTGGTAAAAAGATATTAATTGAAAGAGAAGTTTATTTATAGAATTTCATCAGTAAATTTGAAAAAAAAATTGAGGGAAAATATTCAATGGCAATAAGCAGGGCGGAGGGTGTCACACCCTTCACAAACTGAAATGTATTGTACAACAACAGCCATTTAAAAACAGTAAGTATGGACAGAAGTATCAATAAATACACCATTGAAGTATTGTAACTGGTACAACCAAACCAATTCATCACTAAATTGTGTATAGTCTAATTCTTCCATTTGGCCCTTCCTCTGGATCCCCTTTGACATGCTTTATTTTAGGCTCTCATCATCCCACCCTGTCTTTTAATTAGATAATGTCTTTAAAATATGAATTTTATTCTTGTTTGAATCAAGGATCAGTGGAAAATCACTCTGTTGTAATCAAACTTGCTTATTCACATATATGTATTAAACAGTGCTATAAAAAAATTCTTTAAAGTGAAAGCCTCCCTTTGTTTTTTACAATGTCTTTTAAAAAGTATTGTATCATCACCTTAATGCTCAACAACTTAACAATATTCTATTTGATAACAGGGCTTGGCAAACTATGGCTCATGGACCCAATCCAGCCAGCCATATGTTTTTGCAAATAAAATTTTATTTAATCACAGCCACACCCATTCGTTTATGCATCATCTATGGTTACTTTAATGCTACAAGGATAGAATAACTATAGAGGACTATATGGCCTACAAAGCCAAAAATATGCATCATGTGTCCCTTTACAGAAAAAGTTTCATTGTTCCTGCTTTATACCATTGCTTTGTAGCAATTAGAAGCCATACACCCCTCAAATCATATTCCTGCAGCAGCTTTATAGATGTATACCTCTCTTTCTTTTCCCATGCAATGTAAAGATTACCTTTCAAGAACCCTTATTAGCCTTTAAACATTGATGACATTGGCAAACAGACATTACTTCATTTTGGCTAGCTTCTTAATAAAACTGTTTATTGAGGGCGCCTGGGTGGCTCAGATGGTTAAGCGTCTGCCTTCGGCTCAGGTCATGATCCCAGGGTCCTGGGATCGAGTCCCGCATCGGGCTCTCTGCTCCTTGGGAGCCTGCTTCTCCCTCTGCCTCTCTCTCTCTCTGTCTCTCATGAATAAATAAATAAAATCTTTTAAAAAAATAAAATAAAAAAATAAAAAAAATAAAAAAATAAAAAAACTGTTTATTGACAAGTTACCTTGTTTAGCAGAAAGCCAATGAAACACAGTATAAGTTGGTAGATTATGTTATTTTAAGCTTTCAAATAAATGATTAGTTTCTCTGAATGGGTGGGAGATTACTGCCATTGCTAAATAACTTTGTACCTAGAAACAAAGATCTTCAATTTGTTGCACACAGCTGTACACACAGCCTGTTGACACAGTGTATATACAATGAAAACTGCAGATTATAAGAATGTTTAAGATCATGATGTTTATATAAAAATATAAGGTTTTGATGGTTTTCTAAACTTTATTAATTTCTTGGCATATTATTCATGGTCATACGAAGAGCTCTCATTTGGCAAAGAAAGGTAATTTTTGACAACCCACACCAGGTAAAGGAATGCTCTTGAAGTCCCTGTTACCAAACAACATCTACAGACAATGAAAAGTGTACACTCAATGGCAAATCCCCATATATTAATAAAGTGGCTGATACAGTTAAAATGAATTTTATTTGGAATTAAGGTCCTTTCCAGAAGCATAGAACTTATCCATATAATTTTTTTTTTTAATTTAAAGGCTTCAAGTTCTCTTTATGGTGGGGATAATAAAAGATGGAAAATTTTCCCTTCTGTAATAGAGTTTCTGGCCTCTTTAGCTCTTCAAAAATATTAGCTATGGCTTAGGATCAGAGAAAAATAATACCAATTGCCAGAGATTGCTTTGTCCTTCATGATGTCAATAGCCATCCCTCACTGGTCATTCTGATCTCTTCTTTAAACTTATTTGCATTTTCTCTGCCTACACAGTTACGATTCATAGGACACAAATTTCAGAGCTAGGCATGTCAGTACCACATTAAATCCATGCTCATCACTATCAAATAGTCCTTAATATGGCAAGACAACCTTGCTTCATTTTCCAGTCAAAGTGTTCTTTCCCTCAGTGCTATAGTTATTTGAAAACTATGCAGCAAAACAGAGTTATTGATAACTTCCACGGTTGGGCACATGAGAGTCAACTATGGCTTTGAAACACAGGTGACCTGAGGAAAAGGGGTTAAACTCTTTACCTCTCAGTTCTCTTTTTTGCAAAATGATGATAATAATAAGCCTATAACATACGCTTGTAATAGCATTAATGGCACCTGGTATATAGTTAGCCCTAATGAAAAACATTATTGTCACCATGATGCCCCTCTTCCTCCTTCTCCTCCTCATTTTCAAACATCTAACTCATTTGCTACTCTTCCACCTGAGAAAATAGAACCAATTCAATAAGATTGGCCCTATACCTGTCTCCCCTTTTATCATGTGTCTTACTATCTAAGGCCTATCTATCTCAATCCCCCAGTCTCTATGCCTTCCTATAGGATGCTATTCATTGTTCAACTACTTACTCTTTTCTGGATCTGTCCTGAAAGATGTAAACATTTTCCCATCAAAAAATAAATTATGGAACTACAGAACTTCTGTTGTATGACTCCTTTTGCATGAATTCAGCTTTTAGTTCCCCTTGCTTTTTAGGGGGGGGGTAGTAGAGGGGGGTAGTAAGTAAGGGCTTTTCACTATTGCTAATCACGGGGTGCTTCACCATCTGTATAGATTCCCTTATGCTGATCACACTTCTGTAAATAGTTCCTTCATTGAAATGTCATATTTAAACCCTTTGTGTGTTCTGCTTTGTGCCAAGGTCATGACTGACACCAATACCTGTGAGCTTCATGGAGTCAGCAGGAGGGATAGGCTAACAGTTTCAAGATGCTTTAATCATTCAGACTCTGTTGGTGGCTTAGTACATGCAAGCTACTAAGAATATTGAACAATCAACAAAGAATAGTGACTGAAGACTAATAGGAAGTATACAATCTATATTTCATGTATTTATGTATTTCATGGAGGAAAAAAAAAGCTTGCTTCTTATCTCAGGAACTAATTTCTCTTCTTTTCCAAAATAAACACCATTTCCAATCCTCATTTTACCTTCAACGCTATAATATTTACTCTTCATCATTACATATTTAGAAGCAATATTCATTTAACGTAAAAAAAGAAGCAAGTGAATCACTATCCTTGTTTCCTTGGCCACAGTTGCAGCTGTCCCACAGAGGAAAAAGCACATTACATGTAAGAGGCACCTGTATTTCTTTTCACTAAGACACATTTAACAACTCATCTTTTGAAGCACAAAGGAAGCATAAAACCTTATGAAACACACCTTTTCAAATGTTAAAAATCAATTTGTCTGATAATTACATTGTGGGATAGTCTTTATTATAGTAATTATATACTTAAGATTCTATGCTATGTTATATTTGAATTCTATGCATCTACTTTAAGTTTTTTTTGTTCCTGCCTCCCACATTCTATGGCATTTGTGGAGATTACAAAATTGCAAATGCCAGATGGCAATATGATCATTAAATTTAAGCCAATTTCATTTCTTTTTCTTTTTTTTTTTTAAAGATTTTATTTATTTATTTATTTGAGAGAGAGAGAATGAGAGACAGAGAGCATGAGAGGGAGGAGGGTCAGAGGGAGAAGCAGACTCCCCGCTGAGCAGGGAGCCCGATGCGGGACTCGATCCCGGGACTCCAGGATCATGACCTGGGCCGAAGGCAGTCGCTTAACCAACTGAGCCACCCAGGCGCCCTCATTTCTTTTTCAATCATGAAACAGAATGATCAAATTTGTAAATGTTTCTATTCTGGTTATTATTTCTTTCTACATGAGAACAAAGAGTTGGACTATTGAAAAACAGATTATATCTGTAGATTATAGTATTTTCATTTCTTAACTAAAGTTACCTTGTATGGTTCTTAGGTTTGATTGGCTAAACCTCTTCTTTTGCAGATTAATGTACCAAAAAAGATGCATAAATAATAATCTACCCTCTGAACAGAGAAAGTAATACAAATATTATATTCTACATAGCTTATTGAAAAACAATTTTGATAGCATTTCTTGATATACAAATAAGAATAAAAAATCCAGGAAAATAATCATTCCTCACACAAGATAGTAGAATAGGAAGCCCCATGCCCTTCTTCACACACCAAGATACCCATTCAATAATATATGGACCAATTTCCATTTTGAGAAATCCAGAAATCATTTAAGAGGCTCCTGTACCCCAAGTGAACATAAAAGCAAGCACATCAAAGCTGCAGTACCCACTTGCCATAGCTGCCACCCCCCCTTCCTTACCCCTGCTTGTGTTCTCTCTCCCCACACCCCCACCAGCCTCAGCAAGGTACAGTCAGAAGGAAACTTCCAACTATTAGATTCTCCTTTGGGAGGGAAAGAGAAGACTGGAACATACATTGAACGTTCAGACTTTTTAAGGGGCAAGTTGATGCATTGTTGTTTTTTTTTTTTAAATTTTATTATGTTATGTTAGTCCATACAACACATCATTAGTTTTTGATGTAGTGATCCATGATCCATTGTTTTCGTATAACACCCAGTGCTCCATGCAATACGTGCTCTCCTTAATACCCATCACCGGGCTAACACATCCACCCACCCCCTCCCCTCTAAAACCCTCAGTTTGTTTCTCAGAGTCCATAGTCTCTCATGGTTCATCTCTTCCTCCAATCCCCACCCCCCATTTCTCCCTTCCTTCTCCTAATGTCCTCCATGCTATTCCTTATGTTCCACAAATAAATGAAACCATATGATGCATTGGTTTTTGTCTTACCTGATCTAAGTACTACAGAAAAGGGCATCACTTGGGAGGGCACTGAGAACAAAAGTAATGGTTTGAATTAACATGAAATGCACTTGCCATTGGCTCTCCCGCTGGCCTAGCATAGAGTCTTGTCCAGCTCAGAGCACTGATGGGAACCAGCATACTCTAGATCCCTTGGTGGCTGTTGAACACACAAAAAGTGAGCTCCAGAGGACTGTAGTACAGAAAACACAGGCCAATAGTTTGGTGCTTCTCCCAGGGGTGTGGGTGTGGAAGAAGAGTAGAACATATGTCCAATGTTCCAACTTTTTGGTATGTTGCCTAAGGGACTAGTTTCTGTCTTACCATCTTGAAGTGTTGATGAAACCCAGCATAGTCTAGATGCCTGGAAGCTACTGAGAACAAAAAAGAACTGGGCAGCTTATGGAAGTCCAAAGAACCCGCAGTACTGCAGATAAACACTACATAGAACAAGGTATTATAAGCTCCTGGAAATAGTAAATTGAGAAAACCTCTCTAATTGGGAATTTACACACATACACAAGTCCAGAGAAGGCTCATCCAAATAAAAGGTTTGAGAGGCCCCTAGAATCTCCAGCTGGGCTGACTGGTAGAGATCTTCCTATGAAGCCAGCCCATAAGGACTGGGAGATGGTGCCTGTTTGATCAAATGTATGGATCCTAACACAAAGTAACAATGCACAAGAAAAACTGAGAGAAAATGAGGCAGAAAGCTTATTTGAAGAAATAATGGCTGAAAACGTCCCAAACTGTGCAAGGAAATGGACATTCAGGTTCAAGAAACCCAACAGACCCAATTAGGATAAATTAAACTAAAATCAATCAATCATTGACACGTTACAATAAAATTGTTGAAAGTCAAAGACAAACAGATAATTTTGAAAGCAGCAAGAAAAAAGAAATTTAAGGGGAGCTCCCATAAGCTTATCACAAAATCAGAAGAAACCTTACAGACCAGGGGCACCTGGGTCGCTCAGTCAGCTAAGCATCTGCCTTTGGCTCAGGTCATGATCCCAGGGTCCTCAGATCAAGCCCCACGTAGGGCTCTCTGCTCAATGGGGAGCCTGCTTCTCCCTCTCTTCCTTACCCCTGCTTGTGTTCTCTCTCTCTCTCTAAAATAAATAGATAAATCTTTGGGGGGGGGGAAAGAAAGAAAAGAAACCTTACAGACCAGGGGTGGGATAACATATTGAAAGTGCTGAAAGCAAAGCAAAGCAAAACAAAACAAAAACTCTCCAAACAAGAACACTATACACACAGAAAAACTGCTCTTGAAAAAGAAGTAAAAATAAAGATGCCCCCAGATAAGGGCTGAGGGAGTTTATGACTACTAGATCTGCTTTACAAAAAATGCTAAAGGGAGTCCTTCAAATTGAAGTGAAAGTTCACTCGATAGTAACATAAAAGCATATGAAAATATAAAGTTCACTGGTAAGGGTAAATATATACACAAATACAGAATATTGTATTAATGCACAAATTATTTTTGTGGTATAGAATTTAAAAGACAGTATAAAACATAACTGTAACTATAAAATATGTTAATAGATATACAATATAAATGCATGTGATTTTTTACATCAGTAACAAAAAGTGTGTGAAGGGAAGAAACAGAAGAGTACAGCTTTTTGTACATGTTTAAAATTAAATTTTTACATTGAATGCAAGCCTCACAGTAATCACAAAAGCACATGCCTAAGAAAGATACACACACACAAAAAAAAATGAAAAAGGAATCAAAGCATGTAATTAATTTTAAAAAATCAATGAAACACAAAAGAAGATAGTAAGAAAGGAAAACAGGGTCATAAAACAAAACAAAACAAAAACCCTGCAAAACAGAAACAAGATAGCAATAGCAAATCCTTCCCTATAGGTGATTACTTTAAATATAATGTATTAAGCTCCTCAGTTAAAAGACAGAGTGGCTGAATGGATGAAAAAACAAGATCCAACCATACGTTACCTATAAAAGACTCACTTTAGATTTAAAGATACACAAAGGCTGAAAGAGAAAGGATAGAAAAAGATATTTTATGGAAATGTTAACCAAAAGAGAACAGGATTCACTGTACTTATATCAGACAAAAGAGACTTTAAGTCAAAAACTTTCACAAGACACAAAGATGGACACTATATAATGATAAAAAGGTCAGTTCACCAGGAAGATAAAACAACTGTTAAGTAGATATGCAGTCGTTATCAAAGCACCCAAACATATAAAGCGAACATTGATAGAACTGAATGGAGAAGTAGCAACAAAATAATAGGAGATTTCAGCATGCTACTTTCAACTGTTGACAGAACCACCAGACAGGAGATCAATAAGAAAACAGAGCACTTGAACAACATTACAGACTGAGTGGACCTAATTCCACCCAACAGCAGCAGAACACACATTCTTCTCTAGCACACATATTCAGTCACATATCACATATTCAGTCACAAAACAAGTCTTAAATTATGAAGGTTAAAATCAGGTCAAATATATTTTCTGACCACATGGGATGAAAATAGGAATCAATACCAGAAGAAAAACTAAAAAAGTCACATGGGGAAATTAACACATTTTTGAACAACCAATGGGTCAAAAAGGAAATCAAAAGAAAAAAAAAGTTTTTTTTCTAATTTCTTGAGAAAACATCTTGAGACAAATGAAAGTGTAAATACAACATCAAAACTAATGAAATGAATCAAAAGCAGTAGTAAATGAGTCTATAATGATAAATGCCTGGGTTTAAAAAGAAGAAAGTTCTCAAATAAACAACCTAACTTTACACCCTAAGGAACTAAAAACAAAACAAAACAAAAAAAAAAAAAAGACTAAGCTGAAAGTTAGAAGGAAGGAAACAAAATAGGAAATAGAAAAATAGGGAGAAAAAAGAGTTGGTTATTTGAAAAGATAAAAACAAAGACAAAACCTTAGTTAAATTAACTAGGGGAAAAAAAGAGTCTCAAAATCAGAAATGAAAGAGGATACATTGCACTGATGCTACAGAAATAAAAAAGAATCATAAGAAACTACTATGAAAAATTATGCACCAGCAATATGAATAACCTAGAAGAAGTGAATTCCTAGAAACACATATCCTACCAAGACTAAATCATGGAAATAACAGAAAATCTGAACAGATCAATAACTAGAAAGGAGATTGAATCAGTGATCAAAAACCTCCAAAGAAAAGCCCAGGACCAAATATCTTCACTGGAGAATGCCACCAATGATTTAAAGAAAACTTAACGCCAATCCTTCTCAAACTCTGCCAAATACTTGGAGAAGAGGAAACACTTCCAATCTCATTTTATGAGGTCAGTGTTATTGTGATAGCAAAGCCTGGCAAAGACACTGCAAGAAAAAAACAAAAACAAAACCTAAACTAAAGCCCAATATTCTTCATAAAAACAGATAAAAAATTCTCAACAAAATACTAGCAAACCAAATCAGATAGCACATTAAAAATATCCTGAGTTATGAACAACTGGAATTTATTCATGAGATGCAATAACCATTTAACCTACAAAAAATTCATCATTATGGCATACCATATTAATGGAAGGATAAAAATCATATGATCATCTCAATAGATGTAGAAAAAGCATCTGACAAAATTCAACACCTTTTTATATTAAAAACATTAAACTTACTAATAGAAGGAAATTACATTGATATTATAAAGAGCATATGTAAAAAGCCCAAAGCTAGCAATCATAGTCCATAGGGAAAGACCCAAAACTTTTCTGCTAAGATAAGGAACAAGACAAGAATACCAAATCTCATCAACTGTATTTCAAATAATATTGGATGTCCTAGTCAGAACAATTAAACAAGAAAAAGAAATAAGCATCCAGTCAGGGGGAAAAAAAAAAGTAAAATTATCTCTGTTCAAAAATGATATAGGGGCACCTGGGTGGCTCAGTTGGTTAACAGACATTGGATGGGTTCAGCTCAGAGCATGATCTCAGGGTCTTAGGATCAAGCCCCACCTCCAGCTCTAAACTCAGCACAGAATCTGTTTAGGATTCTCTGTCTCTTCTCCGAGCTCTGCCCCTCCCCAGACTTGCATGCACACTGTCTCTCTCTCTCTTTCTCTTTCTCTCTCTCTCTCAAATAAATAAATATTTTTTTAAGATGACATAATCTTATCTGCAGAAAACCCTAAAGATTGCACACACAAAAAATGTTAGCACTAATAAGCAAATTCAGCTAAGTTGCAGGATACAAAATCAACATAGAAAAAATCATCTGTGTTTTTGTTTTTTTTTTTTTTAAGATTTTATTTATTTATTTGACAGAGACACAGTGAGAGAGGGAACACAAGCAGGGGGAATGGGAGAGGGAGAAGCAGGTTTCCTGCCAAGCAGGGAGCCTGATGTGGGGCTCGATACCAGGACCCTGGGATCATGATCTGAGCTAAAGGCAGATGCTTAATGACTGAGCCACCCAGGCGCCCCTCATCTGTGTTTCTATATACTAATAAAGATCAGTCTGAAAAGGAAATTAAGGAAACAGCCTCATTTACAATAGCACAAAAAGAATAAATTACTTCGGAGTAGACATAAGCAAAGAAGTGAAAGATTTATACATTGAAAACCATAAAACATTGCTAAAACAAATTAAAAAAGACACAAATAAATGGAAAGACATCCCGTGGTCATGGATAGTAAGAACTGATATTGCCAAAAAATCAGTTCCACCCAAAGTGATGTACAGATTCAGTGTAATCTTTCACATCTCTTAGCACAGCCACTAAGAAATCCCTCCAAAGCAAAAACAAACAAACAACAACAATAACAACAAAAAAGAAACCCAGAAAATAACAAGTGATGATGAGGATTTGGAAAAATTAAACCCTGTACACTGTTAATGGGGATGTAAAATGGTGTAACCACTATGTAAAACTGTATGGAGTCTCACCAAACTACCATATGATCCAGCAATGCCACAACTGGGTATTTATCCAATAGAATTGAAAACAGGATCTCAAAGAATTATCTGCACTCTCATGTTTACTGTAGCATTACCCACAATATCCAGGATGTGAAAACAACCTAAATGTCCATCAATGGATGAATGGATAATAAAAATGAATAGACAGACAATGGAATATTACTCAGCCTTAAAGAAGAAGAAATCCTGTCATATGCCACAATATGGACAAAATTTGAGGACATCATACTAAGTGTAATCAGCCAATAACGGAAGTACAAATACTGCATGACTTCACTTACATATCATACTCAAAGTAGTCAAACACAAGAAGCAGAAATTGAAATCATGGTTGCAGGAGTTGAGGGAGGGGTTATGGGATGTTGTGCAATGAGTTTGGAGTTTCAGTCATGCAAGATGAAAATGCTCTAGAGATCTGTTCTACAAAACAACACATAGATAGTTAACAATACTATATTATACACTTAAAAATTTTACCACAATAAAAACATATATTTCCTTGTGACTAAATTAGAAGCAAGGAAATTTTCAATCTCTGATTACTGTAATTTTGAGATTATTGTGTTAACTGTTTAATAAAACATTAAGCATCCAACCACTATCACCTTGAAATACCTCACTATACACATATTTGAATTAAAATAAAGTCTAATGTAAATCAAAACCTAAAATAAAACAAAAACATGAGACTGAGCATTAGGAGCCTAAATTCTAATTCCAGTTTCAGCAACCTCGGAATCATTAGGTTTCAGTGTTTTGACCTATCAGACGGGGATAAACTGTCCTATTTCATAGCACTCTCCTAATAATGAAATATTAATTATAAAATACAATATGCTAAAACAAAGGAAAATTACACAAATGAACAATAGTATTTGAGCTATGATTTTCAAGTAGGCCCTATAATTTGAAGAGTAAAGACTACATAAGGATTCTTCTCTTAAAAAAAAAAAAAGTTCCTTTTCTTGCCTATGTCACTGGCTGCCTTGAGCAAGTAATTTACTTCTTTGTTTTGTACCACGGCATCAACAGAGGGCCAGCTCTTACAGAGGTTTAAAACTGAAACCTTCCACTACCTACATGACTCTGTATCAGCCACAACCACATTTGAAATTTCACTATTGACAGGAGATAGGTAGAGAGGGTGATGCAAGATTAACTTCATTGTAACTACCTGGGGTTAGCTGATAAAGGAAAAACACACAAAAACTATCTCATAACAACCATTTTGTGCTCACTCTAAATTACTTTTTTATTATAATGTAATTGTTCATTATGTATTGTCATATCACTAAACATTGTCCAAAACTGGCCTAGTGGCTGCACCAGATTTTTATGTGGTAGAGGGTAAAGACCAGAGGTCACTATAAGCAGCCCATGGGTAGTTTTTTGTTTGTTTGTTTTGTTTTGTTTTCAAAGTATACATACTTTTCCTAGTCCAAATCCACTCCCAGTTTGTAGAACAATTTCTGGACTGATCTGGGGGCAGGGAAAGAAGGCTAGGGATAAAAACATTCTTGGTTTGAAAAATCTCTTTAGTAGATTCTGATACATGTCTCTTTCCAATTTGAAAAGAACCAAGTGCAGCAGAGGAAGCTGGATCCTGAAATATATATGAATTTTTTGTGAATATGTTGAAATCTTGTATTTAATCCCAAGTCTTACTGTAGTGGTTTGCCTCTTCTACCAATTTCTCTCAAAGTATGCCCTATACGACCCCTCTATCAGAATAAAAATTCTAATTCTAAAAATATCTACAGATCTAGTGAACCAGAGTCCCGGTGAATGGTTCCTAGGAATCTCTCATTTTAAATGGTCTCCAGTGGTAAAATTTACACAAAAACTTGAAAATCATTGCTTTATATGAAAATTTGTATTTATATTTATTGTTTGAGCTATCCATTCAAAAAAGGCAAATATTGTTAGTTAAAACTATATATATTGAAGTTAATGTCATATTTTAGATTTGGATTTTGATTTAAAAAGGTGGGTCATGTGTCTTCACTGAACTCTTCTAATCTTACTGATCATACTTGATAATCAATACTACCTTCAGTTCTAGGCAATGAAGTACAGTTACTTATAGGACAGTCACATTGTAAAGTAGATTTGAAAGTCCCAAGTCCAACATTAAGTATGATCCTGATGATCATACTGTTTCTTTTATATCTCAGAAGAGAAATCAATTTAAAAAGCAAAAAATGTTGGTTTTGAACATTATTAAAGACATCATAATCATTTTATTCATCCAAAATACAGAAAAGAATCTAAAAGCTTGAAAGTCTACTAACAGCAGTATAATAGACTGACTTATTCTGTTTTCTAATATATAAGAAAAATGGATTATTTCTATGGCTAAACTAATAGTTTGAGGTCCCTTTATTATAGACTTAAAAGGAGTAAATATGGTTTAGAGACCATATCCTAAGAAAAATACAATTTTTTTTAGGACAGCTCTATGATAGATAGACTCAAGTTCATAAGATAAGCTCAATTTCAGTCTTCTATTATACATGACCTAATAATAAATACTTGTCAAATTGTAAATACTAATCCATATTTTATTCTTTATAGCATAACTTTTGTTTTACAAAGTTTAATTTTACTGACAATATGTATTATGACAGTAACTTCATTATTAATCTATTACTGCAATGCCAAATACATTAATTTACTCTCTCTACATAAAAGAACAGTCTTTGAAGAAAAATTTACTCAAATCAACATTAAGATTTCCAGCCAAACATGAGTGAGGAAGGGAATTTAATAAGAGCACCTTTTTTTTTTCTTTGTTATGATTTTCATGCTATAGCATAGCTGAATTTCAATGGCAGACTTCAAACCTTTATCCAAACCAGACATGAACAATGCACTGGCAGAAGACATCAGAGACAAAGACTTATTTTTCCTAGCATAACAAGCCACAAGAATATTGATTCTCCTTGTCCTCTGTTCAAGATGGCCTTAACATTACCCTCAGCTTGACTAAAATAGACAGTTTTCTTCCTGACTAGAGGTCCTGACCTCCCATACCTTAGAGCATTTACTTCAGAAAACTTGCAATTATAAATTATTTCTCTGCCCCTTTCAGATGTAAATCTTCTCCCAGCCTCTTACCAGTTTTATAACCCAGGAATGTCTTCTCATTGACCTGGGAGCCAACCCTTTGAAATGTAATCACCATGAAAGATAGTGCTCTTTTCTCCCAGTCTCTGTGAAGAGAGTAGAAGCCTAACTTTCATAAACATCAATTAGGAAAGATGACCTAATCCCATTGACCAACCACCCCCACTAAATTTCTCCAGTACTTTTCCACTAGCTCACACCAATGCTTAAAAACTCTCCTGCCTTTTATTTCAGTTAGGTTGAGTTCAATCTTGTTCTCCTTGATTACAACAGTCCTGACCCCACCACAGTTTTCCCGAATAGTCTTCCTTGACTACTTAATTCTATCCAGTGCAATTTTTTTTTCATACCTCCCAGATCCCTTGGAAGCAACGAGAGGCCCAGGTGGATACTTCACTAATAGTGGGATTATGCCACTTCTGAGGAAACACAAATTTCGGAAATCTTAATCTCATAAAGGGATTGCTAGCAAATCTAACTTGCTCCCCAAAGTGAGAGGGAAACATTATCTTTATTATCCTGGTCAAGAGACAAATTTCTCTATCCTACAGGGAGATGCTATCTCTATCTTCCAAGGCTTTTGCTATCCCAACACATATCTGATAAATGACTTTATATCTAAGCAAGAATACTCACAATGTACGTAACCAACAGTTAATTCATTTGGTGTATAATCACTTAAAAGTATTATAATCAAATTTTATAATAAAGTCAATTTTTTTCACTTATTATTCAATCACTTGTTTATTCAACCATGAATTCAACAATCTTTTTTTTTTGATTGCCTAAATCTGCTATATACACTGAATAAGAGTTATGAGTTTAGAGTACAGTAAGTTCATGTTCTCCAGGAGCTCCAATATAGTAACTAGTGAACTTGCTAATTATGTACCACATTCAAAGAAGTCAGAGACAGAATGACAAAGATAGACCCAGAATTTCGAAGAATGAGGTTAAGTTTGTCAGACAAAGAGAGAGGGAGGGCATATCTATAGGGAAGAATAAAGGGAAATAAACAAACAAAAGGTGGAATGGCTTTGGGGTGGAGTGTTTGGGAAAACAGCAAGTACCCTCTGGCAGTGGTTAGAGTTACCTGGAAAAGTAAATGAGGTCCTATCAGGAAGGAAAATGTAAGCTACCATAAAGAATCTGGAGCTTTATTTGTAGATGATGGGGTACCATTTAAGCATTTTGAGAAGGGGAGTACTATAATCAGATTTGGATTTCAAAAAGTTATTTGACTGTGGAATTAACTGGATTACAGAGAGGCAATATTCTAAAGAGAATATAAATTTAAACAATCTTAATCTTGAAAAAACTATGGGATGTAAACTTTCAAGCTTCCCTAAACTCATAGTACATTCATTCCAAAAATATATTTGGTGTATTTTTATGATTCTTGATATATAGTGCCAAATTGTTTCCCAAAAAGATTGTATAGCAGCATATCTTAATCAGAGTTTAAAGTCAACACATTTAATGAAAAATAACCTAATGTCAAAATCACTCTTAACAGTTTCTGAAAAAGTGTCATTTTGAAGATTTACATTCTGTCTTCAAAATGTACACAACTTGTTTTCTCTTTTTTCCTTAATCTTGAAGTAGATTACTATTCCACAGTAAAATAGCAGATGAAGTAGTGGTCTGTATCAGGGTCTATATTTTATTAAAATAAGTACTGTGCTCTTAAAAGCTAGTAGTACATTCAGTGCAGAGTAAAGCTCACACTATGAGGGACATGAACTGGAACTGACAAGGGTTGAAGGAACAACTGATTCATATTTTCTTCCATGATCCATGGGGTCTGGGACATTATTCAGTAGAATGGTAAGTAATATCCCCAGTACTATTTAAATTGGTCTACTCTCTCTCAACCATGTGTATTTGAAACCAGTTAAGTTAAATGAGAGTAGTGAAAATAAACTAGAAAAAGTTTTCAATTCCTTTTCTTTGCAATAATGGCAATTTTAGTACATAATTTTTGGCAAAGTGTATTACCAGCATTAAAAAGGGAGGAAAAGGTTGTTTAGTTTTTGAGTTGTATTTATTCTTTACTGGTGAGTTACCTATTGAAATCCATTGCCTTTGAATTTATTAAAGTCATGACATTGGCAAATCAAATTTTATACAAGGAATTTGTTTGGTGGAGATGTAACAGGACGCTGAGGGAAATTAGCATACTTCCATTCTAAGGTATAATACAAGACACATTCATGCAGAATTTATTTAAAAATAGAAAATTCTCTTGAGTGACTCCTATCTCCCTAAACTATATAATACTGGAATTTCTGGAGAGGTTATTTGAAGGGAATTTATAGACTTAAAGAAAGCTGTGGCATTTTTTTCTGGGGATAGGAGAGGCCTTCTCTTCCTCTTCAAAGAAGAAAAACTTGTAGAGAATGAAGGTGCCTGTAAGAAGGGCACTTTCTTCCTCATCCAAATGCTAGCATAACCTGCAGAAACTTACAGGTTCTATACTTCACAGGAATATAGTATGATGTGAAGGTTCCTGAGAGAGCTTGATATCTGCTCTAGGGAATTTGAAAATGTATATGAACCTTGAGACTGTTTTCTGCTAGAAAAGTCAAAAGGCAGGAGTCTGGAGAAGCTTTCCATGGCAAAGTGAGGAGAGAGGTGTCAGCCATTAAGCAAGTGCCTCTACATCATTTGGCAGTATAAGTATGTATAGATTTCCAAGGACCCTAGGCACAGTGCAAATGACAGTCCCCATCATGAGAGGGTCAGAGTGGGGATAATGAAAGATGGAGTTGGGGCTTTTGCACAAGTCACTGGATGAGGACATAGCCTGTATCAGGCAACGGTGTAAAGTCAAAGTCCCTCTAATACCTCCAAAGAAGAGCAAGCATCATCCATGAAGGAAAGTCTCCATTTGGTGGTGGCCACACAGAGGCATCAGTGGCCACATTTCAACAGCATCCGTTCTATAAACTCTCAAATCTGCCTTCTCTAATCCTTTTGTTCCCCTTCTCTACAGGCCCATAAGCCAGAAACAAGGGTCAAGCCTGTGCTGGAGGAGAGAGAAGCTGTGAATTTGATACTAGATTGAAGTTTTGTTTAGTTGAACTAAACATTTTAATAACTATATGTCAGAGTTGCTTTAATAAAATTTTTCTTACAACTGAAATTGATTGGAAAGCTATTGGATATACTTAGAGTTAAGCAAAGGGAATTTAATAAAGTATGATTGAAGGCAGAGTCTGGAAAAAAATAAAGGCAGTTTCCTATTCATATCCCGTAAAGTTCAACCCCTTTTTCCATTTCAATAATCCAGTTGCAAGAGTATTAATCATCTTACATATTTGCTTCAATACTTTCTTCTTGCCCTTTTTCTAACCTCTTTATTTTGGTTATATCAGAAGAATATGCTTGTCCATATGCATGTAAGAGGTGGCAAATAATACGTTCAAATTTTATATTTCCTTTGTAATCTCTTCTATATGTTTTATATATGGGGTCATTCACATTGTAAAAGGTACAACAATGTTTACAGTACATTTTCTTTATGTTTTAATGTTTAATATTTTAATCTTTGAATTACTATTGAATATTTTTTGTCACTGCTCTAAGTGTGCTGGACGCTGTGATGTGTTTTCCCATTCCCTCAGGATTAAAGAACTTATTTCCCAGCACCCAGAAGTGCTTCAACAGATAGTCTTTAACTATTATTCAACTCCAGGAATTATTTCTGTTGAAGAGTGCTGTGCTGCCTTGGCAAAAAGTGTTGACCTTTTGGGCAACAGCCTGCATCTAATGATAGGTGGATGAAGAATTAGAAAAAACCTGGCTCCCTCTCTTCTATTTGAAACAATCTGAGGATTGGGACATCTTTAGAGGTCAATATTTAGAGATATCAGAGCCCATCTTCTCTGGCTACCCAATTCTGTCTCTTTCCCTGACCTTCCACAGGTATAGATCTCAAGAGCCCTTGATGAATACTAAAATCCACCTCTGCCTCTTGTATCTACCCTACTTAAATTGAATCCTCCCCCATAAGTAACCATTTATTACAACACCATTTACTGAATAATTTTTTATCATCTCTGTGGGTGTGCAGTGGCCCTTTGGTCACTCAGTAAGGAAGTCTATGTAGTAAATTCAGAGTGATTATGTGATTGTATAGGTGTGTCTGTGTGTGTGTGTGCTTGCACACACACACACACACACACACAAAGGAAAGGTAGTAGAATTTGTGTGTTTGTTAAAGAAACTTAAGGAGAAATTTAAGAAAATAAAGGTTGGATCCATATTATAAACTTTTTAAATGTCATTCTAAGGAATTTTGACTTACCTGTTAGGTAATGTGGTGTTTTTAAAGCAGGAAAGTATGGCATCTGATTTTTTAGTAGGAAAATAGTGTAGCAGTGTGGTGTATGTATCACTAGGACCGATTTAGAGATTATTATAGAGGCTGAGGTAAAAGATGATGAATATCTGAAGTAGGATGTTGACACTGGCAAATATTACAAGGAACTCACTGAAAGATTTTGAAGCTAGAATTTCTGGGACTTGGTGACAATATTATAAAATTGAAAGAGAGCTTTCATTAATGGTATAAACTATTTAAATACATTTATTAGACTCCAATGATACATTATTTTTAATTTAAAATATTAGAAATATAATTATTCTATAGAGAAAAAGGGCTAATTTATTCTTTAGTCACACACTTATACCTAGGCTGATACCATAGATCAGTGATAAATGATACATTAACTATATTACTGTTGTTCTTGTGCTGTTGAAACTGAGGAATATTTAGATTTAATTTTACACATCTTTTTTTTTTTAAAGATTTTATTTATTTATTTGAGACAGAGAGAATGAGAGAGAGAGAGAGCACATGAGAGGGGGGAGGGGCAGAGGGAGAAGCAGACTCCCTGCCGAGCAGGGAGCCCGATGCGGGACTCGATCCCGGGACTCCAGGATCATGACCTGAGCCGAAGGCAGTCGCTTAACCGACTGAGCCACCCAGGCGCCCCATTTTTACACATCTTTAAAGCATAAAAATTGCAACTGAATAATTTATAAGCAGTAGCACTGAGATTACTTAAAAAGAATACAGCACAATTTGAAAAAATAATGACTAAAAAAATTGCAAGGTTATGTACACAAGGTAAAAAATAAACTCAAGATGTTATTTCAGGATCTATAAACGTAACAGTCCAGTTGAAAATTTCCAACTTTAAGTATGATATATGCTGAAGGGAATAACAGTGGAAAATGTGAATAACTTAGGTATATCAAGGTCAAGACCCCACAACTTTTTAACTTTTTGTAATAAATCACCAACTTATTTTCCCAGCACTAAATAAACCTGTTTCTGGGAAAAACAAACATAAGGATTATTTTTTAAAATGAAGTGGAATTTAAAAATAGGAAAGCTTACTCTATTTTACTTTGGCTTGCTATGACATATATACATATATATACATATATATGTGTATATGTGTATATATATATATATATATATGTGTATATAAATCTTTGGTAATCACATTAGTATCTTATTAGTTCATCCTGTTTCAAACCTCATATGAGTTGTTATTGATCTTTCTTTAGAAAATTGATTTCTAAAAAATCAAATATACAGAAATTGAAAAAATCATAGAAAATATTAAATATAATTTAGAGATAATTTGTTAAAAGAAGAGCCTATCAGACTTGTGACCTAGTATCAAGCAGAAGTGGATATATATTCTTCTTTGTCATATTATAGTTATGAGACATCAATATAATGATAAATATGCAAACAAAAGTATGAATTACCAATGAATTATGCATAAGTTCTTTTTTCCGTAAAGAATTACAAAGGAATTCAGTGCTTACAAAACCTATAATATTTATAATCATGTAGAAGTATCCAGTTCTGGGGATACATAAAGCCTGATTTAAAATGAGTCTACAAACTGCTACAAACTTAAAAAAAATAAGCAGAAGGACTATTTTCAATGCTTTGCATAATGATGAGAGTTTAAAAGAAATATAATCTAGGCTAAGTTCCAATTATAGGGAAGCTTTATATTTTACATTTTAGATTTTAGATATAATAATCATGTTGTTATGGTGTAAGTTTTTTTCCTCCCTCCTTTCATGGGCAGATTCTTACACATCTATTAAATGAGATGGTAAATATTAGCAGAATATATAGCATGTCAAATGATCCTCTATAAACAGCACCATGAAAAAGAGAATATAAAGTAACTTTTCCTTACTTTCCAATAATAACAAGAAGTCAAATGGTAATGAAAAAGTCAAATAATAACAAGAAGTCAAATTTCTTTCCTCCCCCATTCCCGCTCCCTCTGTCCCTTCCCTCTGTTAAAAAAGAGTTATTTGTGAAAAGTTCTGAGTCAGCAAACCAAGACTTAATACCTAAAGTAAGTGCAGTTTCCAGCCTCTGCTAGGAATGTGATCTCAACCAACTAGTCTAGAATTTTCTGACCAGCATGAGTGAGGAAATCCACCTGAAAGACCCCCAAAGGAAAGTGACCTTGCCTGAAATAATCCTTTCTTCTGTTTATGACTTCCTTGACTCTCCCCACTTCCTGCCTATAAACGTCTTCCATTTGCTATAGCTCCTTGGAGCTCTTTCTATTTGCTAGAAGGGATGCTGACTGATTCATGAATAGTTCAATAAAAGTAATAAAGTCTTTAAATTTCACTCGGTTAAATTTTGTTTATTAGCACTTCCTTCTGTTAGAGGCAGTTAGTTAGTTTCTAACAAGATGCCTGGAGGCCTACAAAGAAGAAGTCAAGGCCAGCTATCGGGAAAGTCAGGAGCCTATCCTGGCAACATTCCAAAACAAAGCCAGAAGAAGCTGGATCAAACCAGACAGGCCAAAGATGGCAGGTGCCACACTGGAAACCCCTGGCCAAATAAGGAAGAAAAGGCAAGAAACACTGCTTTTAAGAGATTCCTACACCAAGTAACGAATATGCCACTCCCTCATTAACAACTGTCAATAAAAGATAGAAACCCAAACTGTAGGGCTTGCAGTTCTCTCTCTCTCGAGGTCCCTGGCTCTCACATCTTGAGTGTACTTTTGCTTTAATAGACTTTCCCACTTGCGTCACTCATCTGCTGTGTTGTGTCTGTCCTTGAATTCTCTCTCTTGTGAGGAGAACAAGAGCCTCTAGCGACATCTCCAGGACAGGCTCAGTTGAGGCCTCAGGGCTCAAGGTCTCCCCAGTTCAACCAGCAACACTTCCTTCTTCCCTTCTCTTTCCTTTCCTTCCCTCCTTCCCTTTGCTTTTCTTTTCTCCTTCCTGTCTTCTTTCTTATACCTCCTTTCTTCCTTTCCTTCTTTCTCCCTCTCTCCATCCTCCAATTCTTCTTTCCTTTTTGTTCTTTGCATATTCTACAATGAATGTATGTTGTCTGCATAATCTTGAGTTTTTATATATCCCTGTAACCTTATGAAAATAAGGAACATATGGTGGAATTGAGAGCTCTGGTTGAGGCACAGCCTTCAAAAGTAAGCACTCTTCTGTTTTCTTTCTTTCTTTTTCCCTTCCTTTCCCTTCTCTCCCCCCCTTCCCTTCCCTTTCCTTTCTTCTTTCTTTGTATTTCTTCTTCCTCCTCCTCCTTCTCCTTTTTCTTTTCTCTTGAGTCTTGAGCTTTAGAGTTTTATTATTAGAAGAGTATCAGAATTCGGAAAATTGTAGAATTTTAAGTTCAAAGATGATGAGAGATAAAATTAGGAAAGACTAATAGGGGCCATAAGAATTTGTTTTTATGCATTTGATGTTGGAAAGCCCATTTACACTTGAAAAAAAAAAAGGGGACTGAAAAAATGCAGAGATCTAGGAGATTCTATGTTTCTTGTGTAATACTGGCTCACAGGACACTAAGAAAATGGTCAATGCATAAGGTGACAACTCCTCCCAGCTTGTCCAATGCAGTCCTGGTTTATGCTAGTTGTCCTATAGATTTGACTTTGTTTTAACTGCTTTAGTGTTTATTACTTTCAAGAATGTCCTGATTCGGATGCTATGGTCACCAATCAACAGGGAATCCTTTAGGGAGGCTGAGGGAAGACACAATCTAAGACAGATACAAGGATTGAAGCTTTTGTTCTACAGCTAAAAAGGATTATTTAAAAAGCATGTACAATAAAACATATATATGCACTTTGCATACAATGGTACTTAAGTATTTTTAAATGTAGTAAATCTTTATGGAATTTAACCTCATTGCTATTTGATTCTTCACAATTTGTTTTGTCTTTTGAAGTTATGATGTAAATTTAATCTCTTCAGTTATTATTAAAAGAGACCTCTTCAGTTATTTTCAAAAAGAGAAATGTTTTGAAAGAAGTGGAGACCAAAATGGTTGTCAGGGGCTGGTGGTAGTGGTGGTGAGGGGAAGAAATAAGGAGGTATTGATTAAAAGGTACAAAGTTTCAATCATGTAAGATGAGTAAGTCCTAGAGATATACTATATACCATAGTGCCTACAGTCAACAATACTATACAGTATACTTAAAAAGATTGCTAAAAGGGATGAAGAAAACTTTTGGAGGTGATTGATATGTTTATCACATTGATGGTGGTGACAATTTCACCTGTGTATACATATCTACAGACTCGTCAAGTTGTATACGTTAGCTGTGTATGGCTTTTTGTATGCTAGTCATACCTCAATAAAGTAGTTTTAAAAAGAGAGAAAAATATTTGCACTTAGACAAACGAATATTTATTCCTTCTTGGTCTTAGTTTTTAGGCAGAGACAGCCCTTGGGTAATCAGCAGCAATGAGGCAGTATAGTTCAGGTAACCATAACTCTAAATGTCATTAAGAGGTCATACTCTGGAGTCAGCCTGTCTAACTTGGAATCCCAGTTCTAATACTGACTGGTTATTTGGCCTTCTGTAAATTGATGAACTTATACAGAAAGATGTTAACCACCAACTAGATAAATCATTGGGTTGTTGTGAAAATTTTCTAAAAATATACTTTGCATGGCCCTTAGACATTCATAATTTATCAATATTTTTCCTATTATGTCATGTTGAGAATACAAAGGAGAAAATGTGTATTCCTTTCTCTGAAACTCTGGATAATCTCAGGAAGTAATAAGTTGCATGGGAAAAATTATAATAAAGTATAAAATTTGCCATCATGACTAAAATTTTGGTATAGTGATGAAATCTTTCTAGTAAAGTTGGAAAGATTTCAAAGTGAGGGAGAATTAGACGTAAGATCTGAAAACTTAGAAGGAATTGAGAAAGAGAAGAGGAAATAACTTTCACAAAATCTAGGTTTTACATGGAAGCTATGTATTTTTCAATAATACTGGAATATAATATGTAAGGGCAAAGAAGTTGGCCAGGTACTTAGAAAAAAGTATATATTTTGGTCCTGAAATGATTGGGTACCATGAAATAGAAATTTCAATAAGGGAATTATGTGCATATTTTAAAAATACCCTCATGGTAACATTAAGTATTGACTTCAAAATTAGAAGAAAAGGGATAACTCATGATATTTATTTTGTGTGGTGAGCATACAACAAATAATCTTAGAGTTATATTAATTACTGAAAAATCTCAAAAGGTATATAGCTTGCAAGGAATGGAGGAGTTAGACACAATTCTAATGGTCTTTATTTATCATTTATCATTCCATATAGTAAGCCTCAATTCAGAGACCCTAAGAAATTCTACTTCATTTGCTGTATTCTGATTTAGAATCCATATACTTCAGATCCAATGTAATATTTTTTTCTTTCTTCATTTGATAGTATCACATATCATGTAATATCATGTGGTAACAGACTTTTCAGTAGGAAAACAAGAGAGAGTCAGTGAGAGAAAGAGAGAGGAAGTTAGGTGATAGACATAATCAAATTTGTACCTATTAAAAAATGAAGGATTCAATAATTATTATTTTTCATGCGTAACCTTCCAATCTCAGCAATGTTATGTTTAAGTGTGACAATGTCTGTTTTATAAGGACACATCTACATAGGTCGATAAGGCTCTATCAGAAAATCGATTTTCTATTGATTTTTATGGAAAACTGTTTTTACTCTGTAGTCAAGTATGGAGCTATATAAACATAATTATATAATTATAAAGCATTACTTTGGCTAGTCTATGCTTTGTGCATATTCAAACACACATACACACATAGCTTTGTATTTATATAAAATGTTTAGAACTGGCCAGTTAACTACAGTTTGGGCATTTTGTCCTTAAATTTTGTCTAAAATATTTACTCTAAACCTGCATAAAATCCTAGATTTCCACTGGGATTAATCACATAAAGGGTCTATTTTATAATGCATGGTGCTTATACTGTAAGGGAATTATCAATCCTATTTGGACAGCAACATTTTAAAAAGATGACCTAATAGATCTCTTTCCAACTCAGATCCTATAAAACAAAGGATATTTCTGCCTGCACTAGTGAATATTGAGATGGAAGTTAAAGATTCTACTGTATTATTCAAAACTTCTGACCTTGGTTGCCTGGCCAACATCCCTGATCTCATTAAACTCTCAGTCCAATTCTCAGAGATGTATGAAAATATGCCATGCCACTGTAAAAGGAAAAAAAAAAAAAACTATATCATTTATCAGAATAACTTTAGTTATTACTATATTTGGCTTAGAATGTAAACTGGGTACTAAACTATCATTCATTGATTTCTAAATACTACATAAATGCTATATGATTATTAGAAAATTTTGAATTAAAGTTGGTAATTTAGATCTGACTTCTATCATTTATTTTGAAAGTAATCTAGTTGCACATTTATGCATTTTGCACATGTATTTTATTTTACTTTTTATTAACTTTTAAATTTTAATTCCAATACAGTTAACATACAGTGTTATATTAATTTCAAGTGTACAATATAGTGATTCAACAATTCTATACACCATTAGTGCTCATCATAAGTATACTCTAAATCTCTTTCACCAATATTACCCATCTCCCCACCTGCCCTCTGATATACTTTATTTTAATTAAGTACCATCAAAGTTATTATTTTTTTCAACAAGAACATTTTTTTACTTGAAGAATACAGAGTACATGGTTCTAAAAGATAAATAGAATACACATTTTCTTCAAGTACACATAGAAGAATCCCCTGGTAAAACCACATAAAAAGAGACATAACAAATATTACAAATTTAAAAAGCCTGAAATCATACGAAGTATATTTTCCAACCACAGTCACATAAAACTAAAGATCAGTAATAAAACAAAGCTGGAAAATCTACACGGTAAATATTAAATATTTAACATGTAAATATTAAACAACTTACTATTGCACAACCAATAGGCCAAATAAGAAATCAAACAACAAATCAAAATATGTCTCAAAACAAAACAAAGAAGAAAATATAATATTCCAAAATCTATGATATGCAGCAAAAGCAGATGTTAGAGTGAAATTTATGCTATAAAAAAAGAAATGCTTGTATTAAGAAAAATGCTTGTATTAAGAAAAAATGCTTGTATTAAGAAAAATGCTTGTATTAAGAAAAAAATTTCAAATAAACAACTTAACCTTAGATCACAAGGAACTAGAAAAATAAGAAAGCTAAAATTTAGTGGAGGAAGGAAATAACAAAGAAAAATCAGAAATAAATAAAATGGAGACCAGAATAAACAATAACAACATTGAAAGTAATGACCAGTTTAAAAAAAATAAATTGGCAATACTTTAACTACATTAACTAAGAAAAAAGAGAGAAAGAGAGAAAACTCAAAACCCAAAATGAGAAATGGAAGAGAAAACAATACAACAGATAACTATAGAAATATATAGTCTAATAACAGATTACTATAAACAAGTATATACTAACAAATCAGATAACTTAGAAAAGATAATTCCTAAAATTGCACAAGTTACCATGATTGAATCATGAATCTTGAATACAAGAAATAGGAAATCTTCTTAGACCAATAACAAGAATGAAAGTTGCAGTAGGAATCAAAAATCTCCCAGCATAGAAAAGAACAAGACCACATGGTTTCATTGGTAAATTCTACCAAAACTTTTAAAAAATAATTAATGACAAAATCTTACAAATAATGGAATAGAGAAAACATATTCAAAATCATTCTACCACCCTGATGTCAGAACAGGATAAAAATAATACAAGAACAAAAATGTCTAGTTTGTCCAATGGAAGTATTGCTACTCTAATTCTCTTTTGACATCCATTTGAGTGATAAGTGTTTTGCCACACCCTCATGTTCAATCTGCAGGTGCCTTGAGGTCTAAAATGAGTTTTGCAGGAGCTCAGTTCTGGTGGCGCTGGTGTGAAGTCTCATTTCACAAGCAGACCAGAGCACACCTAGTTAAAACTCACCACATTCAGGCCAGGGACCAAATATTGCCCATGGCAGGCAAGGAAAGTCTCTGCAGATGACTGACCTGAGAGAGCAGCCAAGATATAACAGCAAAGTGCATGCAGCACATACTGAAGACACTCCCTGAAGCACCAGGCCCTGGGCACTACATGACCTCTTCTTCATAAGGCCATTCTTTTCAGGAGCAGGAGACATAACTGGCTTTTCTAACACAGAGAAGAAGGCAGAAACCTAGATGAAATGCCAAGACAGAGGAATTTATCTCAAATGGAAACACGAGATAAGGCTATGGCCAGAGATCTAAGCAATATGTAAATAAGTAATGTCTGATGGAGCATTTAAAGCAACAACCATAAAAATACTCACAAGGTTTGAAAAAAGAATAGAATACATCAGTGAAACCCTTACCACATAGATAAAAGAGTTAAAAAGAATCAGAAGTGAAGAATGCAATAAACAAGATTGGAAATAAGCTTGATGCAATAAGCAGCAAGCTAGAAGAAGCAGAAGAATGAATTAGTGACTTAGAAGAAAAAGTAGTGGAAAATATGAAACTGAACAAAAGAGAGAAAGAAGAACATGAGAATAGATTTAGGGAACTCACTGACTCCATCAAATGTAGTAACATTCATATTATAGGAGTCCCAGAAGAAGAAGAGAGAGAAAAGGGGATAGAAAATTTATTTCAAGAAATAATAGCAGAACACTTTCCTAATCTGGGGAAGGAAACAGACATCCAGATCCAGGAGGCCCAGAGAACTCCCACCAAAATCAACAAAAGCAGGCCAACACCAAGATATATTGTAATTAAATTTGTAAACTATAGTGATAAAAGAAAAATCTTAAAAGCAGCAAGCACCAAGACAAAAGAAGTCCTTAACTTACAAGGGAAAACCCATAGGCTAGCTGGAGATTTCTCAACAGAAACTTCGCAGGACCAAAGGGAGTGGCATGACATGGTCAAAGTACTGAATGGAAAAAATCTGCAGCCAAGAATATTCTATCTAGCAAGGCTGTCATTCAGAATAGAAGGAGAGATAAAGAGTTTTCCAAACAGGTGCGCCTGGGTGGCTTAGTCGGTTAAGCATCTGCCTTTAGCTCAGGTCATGTTCCCAGGATCCTGGGATCGAGCCCCGCATAAGGCTCCCTGCTCAGTGGAGAGTCTGCTTCTCCCTCTCCCTCTCCTTCTGTCCCTCCCCTCCACTCATGTGCACCACTCCCATCTCTCTCTCTTGCTTTCTCTCACTCTATCTCAAAAAAATAAAATCTAAAAAAAAAAAAAAAAAAGTTTCCCAAACAAACAAAAGCTAAAGGAGTTTGTAACTAAACCAGCCCTGCAAGAAATAGTAAAGGGGACCCTGGGAGTGTAAAGGAGAAACCATGATAAGGACAAGAAAAGATCAGAGAAAATCTCCAGAAATGACAAAACAAGTAATAAAATAGTAATAAATACCCTATCTATCAATAACTGCTTTGAATGTAAATGGACTAAACACTCCAATCAAAAAAACATAGGGTGTCAGAATAGATAAAAAAACAAGACCATCTATATGCTGAATTTTGTATAATGTATTTTAACAGTAGTCTTGATTTTTCTTATCCATTGTCACTAGTGAAACTCACTGCCTCTGTTTCTGATAAATGGAATAATTAAATGACTAAAAATTAATGGAAGTCATGTGGACAACTAAGAATGCAAAAGTTTTTATAAAATTTTACTTATTTGGAAAATATATAGAAATATGGTATAAGTTACCTCATGGACAAGTGTAAAGTGGTACATGAATCTTGTATATCATAAAAGTAGATGAGTAATTTTCACAATAAAATAATTCTAGGATCATTTTAAAGACTTTGTAAATAAATTTTACAATTTATTTTAGCATGTATTGCTTATAATAAAAAAATGATTTGGGAATTTAAAATGTATCACAAAAACAAGAAGAAAAACCAAAATGCAGAATTTCTTAGAATGCTTAAAACACAGAATTCCTAATTACTCTATATTTTTTCCCATTATAAAGTTAACATCTAATAAAGAATGTTTGTCTTTACTTTTAAAATAGACCAAATTGAATTCGTTAAGCTCGCCATGGTTTGTATTAGGATCACAAAAGCATGAAATTACTGGATAGCTAAAAAATGCTAACAGTAGCCAGAATGTATATACATCTACCTCAATGAATTCAGTTTGGATAAAAATGTATCTTTAACATCTTAGTTTTAAAATTACTATGATTAACAATTGCTAATAATTAAAATGATATATAAAAAATTCAATCTTCTAAGTATATTTGTCATTATGAATAGCTACTTCATGATGCACTTTAGATATTTTTTTAAAAACTGTCTTTCACCAGCTAATGTGAAATTCACGTTAAGTGCATTTTCACACCAAGGTGACTTTTACAGTAAGTTTTTACCACAGGCATGCTTTACAATGTACATATGATCATCAGGGCTTGAGTGACCCACTGGGGTCTGATCTGGTATTCTGTTTGCACAGGCAGTTTCTCAACAGACTTGACATTGATCATCTGTCAATTTGATTTGCTAAACTTATGAGACTCATTGTAAACAAAATAAGTAAATGTTTGCAAGCCCACGGAGAAAACACTACAGCTATACATTTTATTTCTGTTTGACATAATCATTCTGTTCCAAGTTTAAAAACAGAAGTAAAGAACAACAACAATATTTTTTCTCTTCTCCCTCTGGTAAGAACTCAATTCTTACCAGATGATTAGGTCTTAGGCATTTGAATTTAAAAACAACTAATCTAAATGGTGGAAAAGCCTGGCTTGTGAAGTAATATAATTAGACAATGTAGCCAATAACAAGCACGTATCAATGAGGACCTGAAATCATGTCATTTCACCTATCTTAGTCACAAACTGTCAGTATGCCAGCTGCCTAATAAATCATATGCCTACCACAGTTTATAAGCCAAAATAACACATTTTCAGAATCTGCAAATCAAGCCAATATGTGACATTTTAAAGAAACTGCACTACCACAACTGAGGCATGAGATAAGGAACACATATGACTTATATTTTACAAAGGCTACTTAAAGACTTGTTTATCACATGAGCTTCTTGTACCAACACAGCAACATAATATTTGTGTGTGTCAGAAAAGGAAGATGGTGTGTAAGCTAGGGGAGGGACTCTAGTATTACAAATAGTGTATCTAGATAATACGCACCTGTGTGACAAAGATACAAAAACATCGTCAGTTATACATTAAAAAAGTGGTTGCCCTCTTAAGCAGTGAGGCAAAGAGATACTCATCTTTTATATATAGTTAAGTGTTTGCATTCAAATTTCTGAGTTCTTTTATTGCTTCAACAAAAAGGTATAATCTCTGAATATAAATGGTGAGCATGCAGATTTAAAGAAATATTCATCATAATGGAGTAAATAGCTCCAACATCTTCTAACAACCAGATTTGTAGTTAACTCAAAAATATCTGTGGGCTTATATAATTAATACTTGCTTTAAAAATAAATAAAATCAAAAATAAATTAACATTCTGTTTTATCAGTAATAGATAACTTTTTCTCTGATTATAAACCAAAAGGAGATATAAACTAATGAAAACTAACCATAATTATTTTTAATATTCCAAAAGTAATTAAGAAAGCACCTATCATTTGTATTCCCTCTAACCAACATTAAGTCACATGATGTTGGTCTCAGATATTCCTCTGAGGGTATTCTCACAACTGCTGTGGTGTGTGCTATCGCTTTGTGAATTTCATTGCACATACGGGTTCCTATTACCTGGAGTGCTAACACATTTACCAAGCTGCAGATGTCTATATGTTATTCTTTGATTCACTCATACACATTTCCTTAGTGAAATTCTATGACCTTTGTATCAGCACAGTTTATATTAGTTCATTCCGGAATTTGATTTTTTAATTTTTTTAAAAGAATTTTTTTATTTCACTTTACTTTGTAGTTTCAAGTTTTTTTTAAATTCCAGTTAGTTAATATTGGTTTCAGAGTAGCATTTAGTAGAATTTATCACTTACATACAACACCCAGTGCTCATTACAAGTGCCCTCCTTAACCCGTATCACCCATTTCACCCATCTCCCTGCCCACCTCCCCTCCAGCAACCTTCAGTTTTTCTCTTTTGTTATGAGTCTGTTTATGGTTTGCCTCTCTTTTTCTTTTTTTTTTCCAAATCTCCCACATAAAGCATTAAATATGGATTGTTTTATCATAAGGAGCACTAAGGAATAAATCTTCTTGCTAGTGTTCAAAACAGATTACTTTTTATAACTAATTTCCTAAACTGAGACACCAACATAACATGTAGCTTTTTAAACTAGTCAAGAAGGTAAAACAAAATCATCTAGAGCTCTCATCTTTGCTCAGTCCTGGGTCTTATATTTTATTCATGGACTAAATTTACTTCTTACTTAAATTTTTCTTCCAATTTTTCTTAGCTTTTCTTTAATATTAACAATGCCACTTGATTTAAGTCAGGTAAAAATAATTTGATTATATTTCACTTGCATGCTTATTCATTTGACATCATGTTTGTATTTTTGTTGTTGTTACTGCTGTAAACGTGGGTTGGTATGGTTTTTTGGATGCTTATTGATATTATTATGAAGTTGAACCCTCACAATTTTATTCCTCCTGTAATTTATGTATTTTCAAAACTTTCCAAAGTTGTACAAGATATTTTACAAGTCATTTTTCTTTTATATTTTGAAAATTTATTTACTTTTAATTGAAAATAATTATGAATTCCCTTTACTAAATATTTACTGAATTCTACTTTATATTTTACATCATATTAGACATGTGATAGCAAGAAAAAATTAGATGCAGACTTTGTTTTGAAGGAGTTCTCAACATGTATGAGAAACAAATGAGCAAGTAGATGTGAGCATTAGTAAAATACCCAATTTAATAGATACAGAGTGTCTGGCATGAATGTGTAGAATAGCTGCTAAACAACCTGATCTGTGATATCCATTCATCTTGAGGCATTGAGATTTTAACTTGATTAGGTGATAGTCAATGAAGGGTTAGAAGAATAAATATTGGCATTCTTCAGTAAAATGACAAAAACTATAATACAGCTGGAATGGCTGGAGAAAGGGAGACTGGGGGAGATAAATGGTTAGATACCAGAAAGAATGGTAATCAAAGACTAGATAATGAAGGTCATGTACTAACTAACCTGAGTTTCGATTTTACTCTTGAGGCAATGTATAAACATCAAAAGAATTTAAGAAAGAATTATAATCACATTTGCATTTTTGGAAAGATCACAGAGCATTCTAGCTGCCAACAAGATCAGACCCTATGAGACCAATTAGGAAAACCATGGCAATGATCCAAAGAAGAGACAATAAGAATTTGTACTAAGGCTGTGCCAGAGATATGGACAAAGGAGGGAAGATATTTTAGTGATGTATATTAGGAGACAGAGTCTGCAAAAGCTTACAAGTGGAAAACAACAAGGTCCAGGTTAAAACAGATATCTCCTAAGGTTAAATAGGGAGACCATGGCTAAATACATGCTACATATTTCATGTCACATAATTAATTATCTTAACTTTTAAAACATGTATTTAATTTTTATGATAGTATTGATTGAAATGCTATTTCTTGTTTCTTTCACATTTTTAATCAAACCTCCTGTACATAAAGTTGAGCCATAATATTTACCATATTTCATCAAATCCAGGGCACACTTTTCCACATTTGTCATGCCTGACATTGGGAGTGCATCTTACATTTCTCTTTATGGTTAACATATCACCATCACTACTGAGCACAAGGCCCATTTCATGTTTTACTTTGTCCATTCTTTCTTTCTTTTTAAATTTTATTATGTTATGTCATCATACATTACATCATTAGTTTTTGATGTAGTGTTCCATGATTCATTGTTTGTCCACTCTTTCTTATTCCCCATCCCATTGCCTTACTCTCAAAAGAAACCATTTAGAATGTGCTTGATATATGTTCTTAAGCATAGATGTATCTTTGTAAAATATGTTGTGCTTTTTGTGTGCTTCAATTCCATTAAGGGTTTTGTAAATCCCACCTCTGTCCCAGTTTTCTCAACCAGTCCTGTTTAGGGACCAATCCATGCCACATATCAGGTTTATTGCTTCTTGTATGTCATTTCACAGTGTGATTTACTACATTTTATTTTTCCATTATTCTAGGGATGGATACACAGGTTGCTTCCAACTCCCTGTTGCCATATACACCATCCTTGTTTGGATCTTTGCAAGATTTACCCAAATCTCTTCCCATACTTTTTAATTTATTTTTTCCTCAGAGCACTGAATAATTTCTTCAGTTATAGGTATACAAATATTTAAAATTATCCTTCCATTATTCAACAAATGGCATTGAGGAAACAGGCTACCTATGTGCAAAAAAATAATAAGATGTGTTTTTATTTTGCTCCTTATACAAACATAAATTCCACATGGATAAAAATTCAAACATTAAGGGGAAATGAAGTAATAGTAATACTGGGAGAAAATATAGAAATCAAAAAAGATCTGCCCACTTTTCTAGCTCCCTTGCCATCCTCCTTCATTCTTGTTCATCTCTCTGCAATCCATTTACCTCACAACTGCCAGAATGATTTTTAAGAGACTCACTAATAATACACACCCTCAGTTAAAAAAATCTCTAAAAATTCCCTTTGCCATATAATACATTGCACATCTCTCACCGTGGTTTAGCATAGGCTCTGACTCCTGTTTTCTCTTCAAATGCATCCAGTACTGCTTGTTCTTTTGCAGACTGTGCTACAGCTACATAGCATTCTCCTTTGATTATGCCAAACTCTCTCCTGCTTCGGGGCATTTGACTATTCCTGCCATTTGCCTGGAGTGCTCAATTTTCGGCTATTTGGATAGGTGATATACCTCCTTGTTATTAAGATGTCAGTTTAAATGTCAACTTCTGAGGCCTTTCTGACTATCCAATCTAAAGTACCTATCCAAGAAATGGCTCTTCACTCAATCTGAATTCTCTTCTTGGCATTTATTATTGATTATTTTCTTTCTTATTTGTATTGATTTCTCTGCTCTTCCTTGGAAATAAAAGTTTAACAAGATCAGGAACCTTTGTTGTCAAGTTAATTATTTTCTCAAAATCTAGAACAGTGGAAGGAACATAACAGATACTTAGAACTATTTACTGACTAGGTAAATAAATGAATAAAAGGATACATACATATCTGGAATTTTTTTAACAGAAAGCTTTGTAACTTCATCACAGTTTAGGAATTCTTATAACGTAGTGGTTCCATTCTTTTGATACTTAAACATTTTTCTGGCTGCACTGTTAATCCACAAAGGCAATATTGAACATCCAAATATCAAGCTGAGACCAAATTCAAATTTAACAAGCTAATCTCAACATGTTGTGCCCTATAGGCTAATGACTGACATGTGTTTAAGAAATCATCATCTCCACAGGTTAGTGAGAAGATTTAGAAACAGTTTTCTTTCCCACCATGCACATTGGCTTTCAGTTGTTCACTCTGTGTTTTAGAGGGAGTATTTCTCTATCTTGTCTCTGATTTTTTTTTTTTTTTCTCCAAAAGGCAAAGGTACTTACTTTTCCCCATTACATTTATTTGTATTTACTGGAGCTAATTAATTTTATATTAAATGTCAACCAGTTTCAAAATACAGTGTAATTTATAAACAAATTTTCATTAATTTGAGCTTACTGAGAGAGTATTTATGCTGATTTGATGTGATTGACTTTATTATTATCTATAAAAACCAAGGAAACAGATTAGCTCATCAAATATATAAGGCAATGTGTGTGTATATATATATATATGCTTGTGTGTGTGTATGTGCTTGTATATTAATTTTATATTGGCTAGACCATGGTACCCAATTTTTGGGCAAACGCCAGTGTAGATGTAGCAGTAAGCATTATTTTTTAAATGGGATTACAAGTATATCTCATTTTATTGCCCTTCAGTTTATTGTGCTTTGTAGATATTCCATTTTTTACAAATTGAAGGCTTGTGGCAACCTGGTCTCAAAGACGTCTATTGGTGCCATTTTTCCAACAGCATTCACTCACTTCGTGTCTCTGTGTCACATTTTGGTAGTTCTTGGACTATTTGAAACTTTCTCATCATAGCTATATTTGGTACAGTGACCTATAATCAGTGATCTTTGATGTTACTATTGTTATTTGTTTGGGGGTATCACAAATCATGCTTATTTAAGACAGCAGATTCAGGGCGCCTGAGTGGCTCAGTCGTTAAGCGTCTGCCTTCAGCTCAGGTCATGATCCCAGGGTCCTGGGATAGAGCACCACACCAGGCTCCCTGCTCAGAGAGGAGCCTGCTTCTCCCTCTGCCTGCTGCTCCCCCTGCTTGTGCTCTCTCTCTCTTTCAAATAAATAAATAAAATCTTAGAAAAAAAAGACAGCAGATTCAATCAATAAATGTTATATGTGTTATGACTGCTTCACTGACTGTCCATTCCCCCATCTCTTTCCCTCTCCTTGGGCCTCCCTATTCCCCAAGACACGGCAATATTGAAATTAGGCCAATTAAGAACCCTACAATCGACTTTCAGTGTTCAAATGAAAGGAAGAGTTGCATATCTCTCACTTTAAATTAAAAGCCAGAAATGATTAAGCTTAGTGAGGAAGGCATTTCGAAAGCTGAGATAGGCCAAAACCTAGGCTTTTTGTGCCAGTTAGCCAACTTGTGAATTCAAAGGAAAAGTTCTTGAAGGAGATTAAAAGTACTACTCCAGTGAACACACAAATGATAAGAAAGCAAAACAGCATTATTGCTGAAAGTTCTAGCGATCAGGACAGAAGACCACACCAGCCACAACATTCCCTTAGCTAAAACTAAATCCATAGCAAGGCCCTAACTCTCTTCAATTCAGTGAAGGCTGACAAAGGTGAAGAAACTACAGAGGAAAAGTCTGAAACTAGCAGAGGTTGGTTCATGAGGTTTAAGGAGAGAAGCTGTCTCCATAACATCAAAATGCAAGGTGAAGCAGCAAGTGTTAATGCAGAAGTTGCAGCAAGTTATCTACATCTAGCTAAGATATTAATGAAGGGACTACACTAAACAACAGATTTTCAATGTAGGTGAAAGAGCCTTCCACTGGATGAAGATGTCATCTAGGACTTTCATAGCTTAAGAGAAGTCATTGCCTGGCTTCGAAGCTTCAAAAGACAGGCTGAGTCTTTTGTTAGGGGCTAATGCATCTGGTGACTTTAAGTTGAAGCCAAGACTCACTTACCATTCTGAAAAGCCCTTAAGACTGATACCAACTCTACTTTGGCTGTGCTCTATAAATGAAACAACAAAGCCTGGATGACAGCCTGTTTACAGTATGGTTTATTGAATATTTTAAGCCTGCTGTTGAGAACTTCTACTCAGAGAAAAAGATTCTCTTCAAAATATTACTGCTCATTGACAATGCACTTGACCAACCAAGAGTTCTGATGGAGATGTACAATGAGATGAATGTTGTTTTCATACCTGCTAATAAAACATCCATTCTGAAGCCCATAGATCAAGGAACAATTTTGACTTTCAAATCTTATTATTTAAGAATTACATTTTTTTTAAGGCTATAGCTGCCATAGATAATGATTCCTGTGATAGATCTAGGCAAAGTAAATTGAAAGCCTTCTGGAAAGGATACCATTAAAAACATTCATAATTCATGGAAAAAGGTCAACATATCAACATTAGCAGGAGTTTGGAAGAAGTTGATTTCATTCTTCATGGATGACTTTGAGGGGCTCAAGAGTTAAGTGGGGGAAGTAACTACAGAAATGAAAATAGCAAGAGAAGTAGAATTAGAAGTGGAGTCTGAAGATGTGACTGAATTGCTGCAATCTCTTGATAAAACTATAACAGATGAGGAGTTGCTTCTTATATATATAAGCAAATTAAGTGATTTCTTGAGGTGGAATCTACTTAGTGAAGATGCTGTGAAGACTGTTGAAATGACAACAAGGAATTCAGAATATTACATAAATTTAGTTGATAAAACAGCAGCAGGGTTTGAGAAGATTCCAGTTCTGAAAGATGTTCCACTATGGGTAAAATGATATCAAATAGAATAGCAAGGCATGATATAAAAACATCATTCATGGAGAGAAGAATCAGTTGATGCAGCAAACTTCACTGTTGTCTTATTTTAAGAAATCATCACAGCCACTCCAACTTTCAGCAACTACCACTCTGATCAGTCAGCAGTCATCAGCATGGAAGCAAGACCCTCCAACAGCAAAGAGATTGTGACTTGATGAAAGCTCAGTATATAGATAGCATTTTTTAAGAGATAGCAATAAAGTATTATTTTTTTATTTTTTAAGATTTACTCATTTATTTTAGAGAGAGAGAGCACACGGAGGTGGGGAGGGATAAAAGGAGAGGGAGAGAGAGAAGCTCAAGCAGACTCCCCACTGAGAGCAGAGCCTGAAGTGAGGCTCGATCCCACCACCCCGAGACCATGATCTGAGCCGAGATCAAGAGACAGATGCTTAACTGACTGAACTGAGCCACCCAGGTGCCCACAATAAAGTATTTTTAAATTAAGATATGGACATTGTTTTGTTGTTTTTGTTAGATATAATGCTATTGCACACTTAATAGACTGCAGCAGAGTGTAAACATAACTTTTATTCTATGCAAATGAATTCATTTAACTTGCTTTATTGTGATATTCTCTTTATTGCATCATCCTGGAACTGAACCTGGGTTATCTCTGCGGTATGCCTGTACATTTAAATCAGTAGACTTTGACTGTAGCAGTTTACCATCCATAATGTTGGTGGGTTTCATCCAATCATTTGAAGGCCTTAAGAGAAAAGACTGAGATTCCCCAAGGAAGAAGGAATTCTGCCTGCGTTAAGACACAAAGCTGCCACATTGAGTATCCCATGCATCTCCAGCCTGCAAACTGCCTTACAAATTTATATAAGAAATTATTTAGCTTATTTGAGGGAATATTCTTATAAACTTAATTATGTTAGTTGATGACATTCAAACTTATATCCTAAAATGTGAATGATACATTTAAAAAACCATTTAATTATATATTAACTATAAATAGACATAATATTAAAATTTTATTAAGAATATATTAAAAATTTGAATTAGCAAAATGTATTGGTTCCATATATATTTACTTTATCCAAATAAAAAATTGAGTTTCTATTCATATTGAAAAATATCAAAATTGTCCATTTATTATCCCCATTTATATTTAACCTATAATTCTAAGAACACCAAATTATTACTTTGGAAGAAAGCTCTCTGAGTTCTGATAAATATGTTTTTCTAAAACTGTGAGATGCTGACATTATCATGAATAAAGTGTGCTACTGATATTTGGAAAGTCTAATAAGGTTCTCCCCAAGGTTTGAGGAGAAATAAATTGCCTTCTGAACATTAAGTGTAAATCTATCATGTAATAGATTGCCATGGAGCTACAAAGTCACTTTAAAGATGTCTGCTAATGCTGTCAGATCTGGCTGTAATCTCATAACAGCACTCTTAGCATGTCTGGAGAATGACTGAGTGAATTAGAAGTGAGGGTCCTTGAGAAGGAAGCTGAAAAGAAGCCATAGAGGCAATAGAATTCTTTTTTTTTTTTTTATGTTATGTTAATCACCATACATTACACCATTAGTTTTGTTTTGTTTTGTTTTGTTTTTTTTAAAGATTCTATTTATTTATTCATGAGAGACAGAGAGAGAGAGAGAGAGAAGCAGAGGGAGAGGCAGGCTCCCAAGGAGCAGGGAGCCCGATGCGGGACTCGATCCCAGGACCCTGGGATCATGACCTGTGCCAAAGGCAGACGCTTAACCATCTGAGCCACCCAGGCGCCCTACACCATTAGTTTTTGATGTAGTGTTCCATGATTCATTGTTTGTGTATAACACCCAGTGCTCCATGCAGAACGTGCCCTCTTTAATACCCATCACCAGGCCAACCCTTGAGGCAATAGAATTCTAAGGTGAAGCAAATTCTCACATAAAAACTCCACTGGTACAACCCCAGTGTTAAATATACCTCCACTGTACACATGGAAACTCTGGGCATTTTTTTTTTGGCGTGTTATAAAGCATGTAAATCACCTAATAATGCATAATCCCTAACATGTGTTGAATTCTTAATTCATAGATACTGCAATAAGCATATCACATGCAATATTATATTTAATACTCAACTCAACCAGATAAGATATGTACTTTTACCTCAATTTCATGAATGAGCAAAATTAATTTGTTCAAATTTGCAAAGCTAATGAGTGACAAAGAGTTTTTAGCCATACGTTTCTGACTTCAGAGCCCATACTCAACTACCATGCTAATCTACTATTTCCCTACTCAGATTCTAAATTCAACAAGTACAGTTAAAATTATAATTCAGGTTACATATTTTGTTTCAAAGGAAAAAGCATGTTTTGATGAAGAAGGTATCTCTCCAGATTCTGATGCTGTTTTATTTCTTGATGTAAAATAACATATTGGTATAAATTTATAATTTATGCTTCAATTATATTTGATTTCTGAGTAGCTTTTCAAAATATAGAGTGTAAAACCAAAGGGTAGATACCTTATATTTCTTCAAGATTGTTAGCACTATAAATCTAATAGCTACTGTTTCGATCATCTACATTAGAAAATTCACTTGGTTAAAGTGAGTATGACCTGGAAAGTAGGAACCACCATGCAAAGATCTCAAATCAGTTTTCTGAGAACATCAGGAGCCTGTCAAACCTTCTAAGACAATGATACAATTAAAGTTCTCTCTCTTTTTTTTTAAGATTTTATTTATTTATTTGAGAGAGAGAGAATGAGAGAGAGAAAGAGCACAAGAGGGGGGAGGGTCAGAGGGAGAAGCAGACTCCCTGCTAAGCAGGGAGCCCGATGTGGGACTTGATCCCGGGACTCCAGGATCATGACCTGAGCCCAAGGCAGTCGCTTAACCAACTGAGCCACCCAGGCGTCCACACTTAAAGTTCTCTTTAAGCAAAATCCAATATATAGCCTGTGGTATAATTTAATAATTTTCATTTCTTCTAGTTTATTCAAAGATAAAGATTGTTTCTTCAGCATTATTTTCAGGAAAGACCTTCAGAAATGTTAGCTTTATTATCTTTAAAATAGAATATCCTCTGAAACACACGTTTACATGAGGTGGTACACTTTAATTTTTCACTTTTTGGTTCTCACTATAGAGACAAGTGAAATAAAGCATTTATTTAGGTCAGTTGGGATAGAAAGTAGCAAGAAGACTTAAATTTGTTTAGAGTGCCTCTTCCAAAGATGTGTGGACACCACTGAAGTTTCCGTAAGCCTCAACAAGCATATAAAATTTTTATTAAGATTATTAAATGATTAGCCTGACAACTTGAGGGACACATGGGGAACACTGAATAGTCTAGATGCTACCTTTTAGGGCAAGAACCTGGCAGATGTCAAAGAACCTGAGTCATATAAAATGAAAATTTATACTGTAATTGCTAATAAGGGCTTGTTGACAACCAGAAATGTTTTACTTCCTTTATTTCTTTCCCCTTTTCCTTTTTCCCCTAAGCAACTTACTATTGCTTTGAGGCAACTGTAGAAATGGAAAGCGAGACAAGTTATGCAATGAAGGTGCTGTTTTTTTTTTTGGTTTTTTTTTTGTAGTTTGTTTGTTTGTTTGTTTTTAATTTACTCAATATTTGTTGAATGCCTCCAAATGACAGTGCTGAGTTTGAGGATTTAGTTGAAAAGAGAAATCACCACTTCCTTGTCCTCACAAAACCTATTCTCTAGTTGTAAGGCAGAAAATCTTTGAAATTTGCTCCTTCACTTTGTGTGTGTATGTTTATGTTTTCTGTCTGCTACAACATGGAAGTTTCTTCACATTTAGGTCTTTGAGTTCTTGAATACTGAGTAAAACTTATTATTAATAATTATAAAATTATTTTAGGGGCACCTGGATGGCTCAGTTGGTTGAGTGTCTGCCTTCAGCTCAGGTCACGGTCCCAGAGTTCTGGGATTGAGCCACGTTGGACTCCCTGCTCAGTGGGGAGGCTGCTTCTCCCTCTGCCTCTGATCCTCCCCCCCACACCCCACTCATGCTCTCTCTCTTATATAAAGTTTTTAAAAATAAATAAAATGAAACTAATCAAGATAAAATTAAGATCACTTCTTTTGCATTTCTATATAAAGTGGCCTAAATATCTCCTTAGTTTTTAAAAGCAATCTTTTATAAAGATTTATTCATTTATTTTAGAGAGAGAGAAAAAACATGAACAGGAGGGGCAGAAGGAGAGGGAGAGAGTCCCAAGCAGACTCCACGCTGAGCATGGAGCCCAACACGAAGCTTGATCCCAGGACTCCAAGATCACAACCCAAGCGGAAACCAAGAGGTGGACGCTCAAACAACTGTGCCACCCAGGTGCCCCTTTAAAAGCAATTTTAAGCCAATTAAAATTGTAATAGTAACTTAACATTCCAGAAAGTTAAAGACTAAAAGAATTCCTTAATAATTTCTTAAAAATCTGAATTATTAACAACCGCAATTTTGGTTGAGAATATAAACACACTTAATCTACTAGTAATATTATATTTCCTGAATCCTCTTAATAATATAAATTGACATCCTTACTACCTGAATATTAACTTTTAAATTTAAAAAAATCCATTAGAGATAGTAATATCAATGTAGCATAACAAATATTACAAATTTATATGCACACATATAATAATATATATTTTATGAAATTCAGCATTTAGTAATTTTTAGGCAGAAGGATAGAAAGACATATACTCATATTAGTACCTATGACAATATTTCATAATACTACTTGATTAATTTTTTTAAAAAACTTAACCCTTAGTTTAAGAAATAGTCTGTCATTTCGAAATCATATACTAAGTAAATACAAGTGGTTCAAAACACATAATTTCTGAATATTTCAATAATTAACCAAATATTTTTAAGATAAAAAATCTTTTTTTTTTTAAAGATTTTATTTATTTATTTATTAGAGAGTGAGTGAGAGAGAAACAGCATGAGAGAGGAGAGGGTCAGAGGGAGAAGCAGGCTCCCCGCTGAGCCGGGAGCCCGATGTGGGACTCGATCCCAGGACCCTGGGATCATGACCTGAGCCGAAGGCAGTCGCTTAACCAACTGAGCCACCCAGGCGCCCCTAAGATGAAAAATCTTAATATTTAAATAGTACTGATGAATCCTATTGAGGCATAAATCATCTAAATAATAAAATAAGACTGATAGGATGTTAATAAGGTAAGGCTGTTTGACACATAAAGCATCTTTACATTTTCTTTTTAAAAATAAATCATCATATCTGATAAGATATGAAGTTAAATTAACAACAATATCAAAAGGAAATGCTGCCTTTAGAGTGTCATTGAGGAGGAACATATTAGTGCATATTAACATGAAAATAAAAGGCACTTCCAAAAAACTTAGTTAAGTATTTCCAGATTTATGGTTAACATTTTTTGTAAAACTAAATGTAAAAATTATATAATTTATTTTGCAATTGACATTTCATAGCACTATATATGCTAGTGGACAATGGGGGAAAACTTTAAAAATCTCAAGCAATCACTTTATGATTAAATAAAGCCTGGTGTTCCCCTAGATCCTATTCCTCAGAGGAGACAAACATTATATTCTTTGTTTTCAGATCCAAAGAATACAAAGCATTTATTTTTCTTGTTTCAAACAGAATGAATATTCTTAAGCATATGACAAAAAAGATTTTGCAAAAAGATTTTGTAGAGAACAGGTAAAATACTTGGTTAAAGAAACGCTTATGATGACTAATAGAGATCTTTGTGGTTGTATTCAATTCAGTTACGCAGTTTTGTAATCTTGTAATAAACAAGTAATTTCTAGGTGGAATCAAGTATAACTTACCCCTGATTTTCAACCATTAGCCAAGGAAGCTTGCAACTCTGGGACGCTTGTGATTACTGTTAATGTCTGCACACGCCTAGTGTGTTTCACTTTGTTTCTCAGAACCCTAATCAAATAAAGCTTCTTTTATATGTGGCTTCTGAAACAAGGCGCTAAAAGCCCTAACCTGTTGTAGTATAAAGGTAAACTCATTAAAGCCATGTGCAGGCTGACATAAGGTTTGGCCTTTATTTAGCTAATCTGGAGATGAATACAGAAAGCCATCTGGAGCTTTGTATAAATCCATAAGCAAAATACTTCTCTATAATTTAATTATTTCCAATTTCATTTGTTACCCACCATTTTCATTGCTAGCTTCATATGTCTCAGAACTGAATGTTTTCTTGTGTTTTCAGGGATTATTACAAATAGATTTTTTTTTTTTTTTTAATTCAGATACAGACAGTGGGAGAAAGAAAAAAGCCTTACGTTGCTAGGGAAACCTGATGCTGAAGGTCTAGTGACAACCTCAGATACCATTGTACAGCAAAAGCTGTCAGGATAAGAGAACAGAAAGAGAGCCTGTTGATGAGAAGAATGAATTTAGAATGTTGCTTATCGATTCTACAATGATCTTTATAAAAGAAGTAATGCAGACTCTGTCTTTTTCTAAAGAAGAATTATGGAACTATAATAAAGAAGGCCTCAAGGAATTTATATCATTGAAAGGCAGAATAAATGAAATCTCACCTCCACCTGTGAGTTTTTAGAGAGAACAGGAATTACTGGATATTCTAGATTTTTTAACAAATTAAGATTCCATTAGTATATCCTGATCCTGCAGTTCTATTAGAATATTTGCCTTACTTTTATCTTTATGTTTTAAAATTACTGAATTAAATATAAATCCTTGTATTATACTTGATCCTGCAGTTAGTATGTGAAAAATATATTTCATTAATCTTTTAATGAAAAAACTAATACCATTTTAAAATAGTAAAACTATGCCATAGACAAAAAGTTCATTTTTATTTGTAGCAATGAATAAAATTATATGTATAAGTATTATATAAGTTGTATTCTTTATTATATATAGCTTATATACTATTATATTTGCATATCTTAATGAATTAAAATGCTATTAAAATTTTGCAATAGAAAGAGAGGAAATGTTGAGTGTTGACTCAAGGAAATCAGTCACTCATGACTATATGGAAGTTTCCCTAAACATTGACACATTTACAAATATGACATTACAAAGATTAGGAGACACATATCCATTGATATCTGGGAAAAATTTACCTTCTATATCTTGCTTTTCATAAGACTAGTAGAAATTTATTTCCTAAATTCCTTTGATAAAGAGTTATGCCTTTGGCTCATCTATTTTCCATCTTCCCTTTTCTCTCCTTCCTTCCTTCCTTCCTTCCTTCCTTCCTTCCTTCCTTCCTTCCTTCCTTCCTTTTAAATAATTAGGGAATTCTCTGATATAGTGACATTTGATTAAAGGTAAAGGGAAATATGAGAGCAATTCAACTTTGCAGACATCTGTGGAGGAGATATCTAGGTAGAAGAAACAGTAAGTATAAATACTCTAGAGTGGACTACAAAAGAGTAGAGTAGAAACCTGGGAGAGAGGCAGGAGAGGTGAATGAGGTAAATGATGAGTCAAATCATATATGTCTCTGTTGGTCATTTTATGGACTAGCTTTTACTCTGAATATAAGGTAAAGCTCCAGGAAATTTTGAAGAAAGACATGACTTTACTTATGTGTTAAGGAATCACTCTAATTGTTGTACAGTGACTGCAGTGAGGGTGGGGGTGGGAGTGGGAATAAGTGAAACCAGATAGGAGGCTATTGTATTAATTTAGGTGCAGTCACTCATTAATTTATGAGTCACTCAGATCAAGAAGATAGTAGACGAAAAAAAAAAACCTTCTAGAAGAAAACAGAGAAAAAATTCATTGTTATTGGTTGTAACAATGAGTTTTTGGATACGACATGAAAAACATAAGCAACAAAAACAAAAACAGAACAGTAAGACTACATCAAACTAGAGAGCTTCTGTACATCAAAGAAAGTGACCAACAAAATAAAAAGGCAATCTATAGAATGGGAGAAAATATTTGCAAACCATGTATCTGATAAGGGATTAATATCTGATATATATAAAGAACTTATATAACTCAATAGCAAACAAACAAAAACAAATAATCCAATTAAAAAATGGGCAAGGATCTAAATAGGCATTTTTTTTTGTTTTTGTTTTGAAAAAAGACACACAAATGGCCAACAGGGACATGAAAAGGTGCTCAACATCACTAATAATCATCGAAATGCAAATCAAACCACAATGAGAGAGCACTTCACTCTGGTACGATGGCTATTATCAACAAGACAAGAGATAACAGATGCTGTTGAAGATACCCAGAAAAGGGAATCACTTTGTATACTGCGCTGGGAATGTAAATTGGTACTACTGAAAGCATTATGAAGGTTCCTCAAAACAATTAAAAATAGAAGTACCACAGGGCACCTGGGTGGCTCAGTCCCTTAAGCATTTGACTCTTGATTTCAGCTCAGGTCTTGAGCTCAGGGTCGTGAGATTGAGCTCCATGTTGGGTTCCATGCTCAGTGAGGAGTCTGCTTAGCATTCTCTCTGTCCCTCTCCCTCTGTCCCTCCCTCCCTCTCTCAAATAAATAAATAAGTATTTAAAAAATAGAACTATGACATGATTCATCAATCCCACTTCTGGGTATATAACCAAAGGAGATGAAATCACTATCTTGAAGAGTTATCTGCACTCCCATATTCACTGCAGAATTATTCATCATAGCCAAGATATGGAAACAATTTAGATGTCCATGAATGGATAATGTCATATATAATGGAATATTATTCAGCCATAAAAGGAAATCCTGCCATTTGCAACAACATGGATAATTCTGGACATTATGCTCACTGACATAAACTAGACAGAGAAAGACAAATACTGCATGATCTCACTTATATGTGGAATCTAAAAAAGGATGAACTCATAGTAACAGAGAACAGAACAGTGGCTTCCAGAAAATGAGAATGGGGTGGGGCCAGGGTGAATGGGAAGATATTGGTCAAAAGTTACACACTTTCACTTTTTTAAAAATTTTATTATGTTATGTGAATCACCATACATCATTAGTTTTTGATGCAGTGTTCCATGATTCATTGTTTGTGTATAACACCCAGTGCTCCATTTAGTATGTGCCCTCTTTAATACCCATCACCAGGCTAACCCATTCCCCCAGCCCCACCCCCAGAACCCTCAGTTTCTCAGAGTCCATAGTCTCTCATGGTTCATCTTTCACTTTTAAGATGAATGAGTTCATGGGATCTAATGTACAGCATGGCAAATACAGTTAAGTATACCTGAAATTTGCTAAGAGAGTAGATCTTAACTGTTCTTACCATACATTAAAAAACAACAACAACAACAACAAAAAAAAAAAACACCATACATGTGAGGTGATGGATGTGTTAACTTGATTTTGGTAATCATTTCACAATGCATATGTATATTAAATCATCATGTTGTACACCTTTAAAAATATAAACAAATAAATGGTCCACAAAAGAGTGTTCATTTCTCTAATTACATTTTTACTTATTAATGCAATATAAGGAAAATAATTAGAATTACTTGTCTAACTATTTTCATTAGACAGCTTATACATTTTAAAAGAGAACTGGGTATAATATGTAATTTTACCCCACTTGAAATCTATGTAGAACGCATACATCTGGGATTTCTCAGCCATGTAAATACCGATCACAATATTTACAAGCATCTAGGGAGAACCTTCTTCTCTCAACACTTCCTTCTATCAAAAACAGAAGCAACTTCTATTTCTTGTGTTAACGATTATGGAACCTACATTTTCCCATTGTGTCAAGAAGGCATAACTTACACAGCCCATTGTTCTTGTTTTGTCCTTTGCTTTAAGATACTATTTATTTATTTTAGAGAGAGAGAGCACAGAGGGAGAATGAGAGGGAGAAACAGACTCCCTGCCAAGCAGAGAGCCCAATGCGGAATTCGACCCCAGGACCCTGAGATCACGACCCATGCCGAAGGCAAAAGCTTAACCAACTGAGCCACCCAGGTGTCCCACAGCCCATTGTTCTTAATCTGCTTGATAACCTACATATTCTTTCCCAAGAAGAATATACTAACATAAACAAAAAAGTTAAAAACGATTAACCAGATAATAATCCAGGAAAATGATTAAGCTTTTTTAGTCACTCAAGTTTATCTGTGAACCCCACTTTCATTTCCTTTTGTGAGTCAGTTCAATCTTCCCAAGCCACTGCCTCCTTCCTGTCCTAAGTGTCACTTACCTTTAGGTGACTCCTTGATATTGAGTCCCCGACTGAGGCGCATGTATTCACAGCAATTCTCCATACTCTAAATCTGTCCTTCCTTCCCTGCATTAAAACTTACATGATAAGGGTACCTGGGTGGCTCAGTCATTAAGCGTCTGCCTTCAGCTCAGGTCATGATCCCAGGGTCCTGGGATCGAGTCCCACATCGGGCTTCCTGCTCGGCAGGAAGCCTGCTTCTGCCTCTCCCGCTCCCCCTGCTTGTGTTCCTGCTCTTGCTCTCTCTCTCTGTCAAATAAATAAATAAAATCTTTAAAAAAAAAAAAGAAAATATTAAAAAAAAAAAAACCTTACATGATAAGACTTAGATTATCTATCAATGCTTGGTCTGTGTACAACTAATTCAATCTAGAAAATCAATTATTTTAAAATAATGCAATACAGAGCCAATTTTTTGGTTATAACTTAATATTTCAAGAAGAATTTTTGAAAGTTTTAAAAAGTACTGTAGACAATATACAAGGGAGATCTTTATGATTGGCATTTTAGCACATTTTAATTTAAACTAAATATGCAACAAATTGCCAACATCTAACAAGATAACAACTTTGAGAGATTTAACAGGGGCAACCAAAGAACATTAAATTCTTTTACTTTTCCCATCTATACATATCTTTTGTATTTAGTTTTACCTGATCAAGAGAAGATCTGTTAAAACTTATTTTTAATTTACTTTGATGATTTCTTTAGTATATCCCGAATACTTTCTTCCCTTTAATAGCACCCAACCTGATTTTGATGTATATTTAAATTTTATTTAAGTACCAGCACAAACTATGTAAGGCATAAGCTTTGAACAAAGTTTCTCCATTAAAATTTAATTCAAGGAAGTTCTCAGAAAAGAGCCAATTAAACACACCATATTTGCAGGCATATTAGCCTATATAAATGCCTAATTTTAGTTTTTACCAGGTCTTTCTACTCTTGTCATAGATGCAAAAATTGAATTATGATTATCACTGTCACGCAGATAAAACGCACATTTATTTTTCCACTCTTCGGTGATACATGAGATAAATCATTAGAACTACAGAAATATCTGTTAGATATTAAATAACCGATGTCAGCTACCAAGTCATCTCATTTAACTCAAAAGGAGAAAACTTTGGCTCCTGACCCTGTATATTTTTGTTTTTTTTAGCTAATGTCAACTGAATCTCAACTGCCTGGGTGTGCAAGATGATGGATACTATTCCAAGGCTTGATTCTTTTTTGTAAAACGCTGAAATTCGCTTACCCATTATCACTCAGTCTATAAGGTATAGATGTGCATTTTTTTTTCTTCTCTGGGCTTAAAAAGTTAGATGTAGGAAGTCTCTCTCAAAGCACAAATTAATGTACTTTTTGTCTATTGTCTGAATAGGGTCTAATATATATGATAATTTGGCTCAAACTGGTTGATAGAATTCATTTTTTTTTAAAGATTTTATTTATTTATTCGAGACAGAGAGAATGAGAGAGAGAGAGCACATGAGAGGGGGTAGGGTCAGAGGGAGAAGCAGGCTCCCCGCCAAGCAGGGACCCCGATATGGAACTCGATCCCGGGACTCCAGGATCATGACCTGAGCCGAAGGCAGTTGCTTAACCAACTGAGCCACCCAGGCGCCTCAATAGAATTCATTTTAAGTGAAGATAATAAGCATGAATTTCACAATTAAATTTCCCTATTGGCTACTTGTTGGACAAATGCATTGATTTAAAATTGCTCCCATCACTTGCAAATACTTTATTACCAGGCTAGCATAATTTACACAGCATATTTCCAGTATTTTTTGGTGTACATTGACATCTAGGGAGCTTTTTTTTTTTTTAATTTTTCCTCATAAACTGCATATATGCAGTCAACTGTCAAGATCTTTCTGATTTTTTTTTTTTTTTGGTTTTCATTTTTTGTCAGACATTATTTAGTTTTTAATCATTCTTGGGAATTTTCTCATCTTCTTTTAGACAATGCAGATTTCTGAATTTTTTCTCCATAAATTTCAGATATTGACTGATTTCAGATATTGTTCCTATTGATACTGCTTTCAACATGTTTTACACACTTACATACCCATACATACTCATATATTCACTTTCCCCCCTTCTTTAAATAATTACATTAAAATCCTCAACAAAATTACATTTCCTTAATCATCTATAAATTGTGCTATAGCTTTATGTAGTTATATCAAAGAAAAAATTGCACCAGACACATTTCAACTGGTTAGGAAACTTTACTAAGACTGCAGCAATATAAAAGAAAGACCAGAACACCATTTAAACTCAACTCTGTTGAAACAAAAAGCAAGAATGTTTTAAATGCTGGGAGCTAGTGGTTAAGTACTAGAGAATGTATGGAGGAGGTTAGTCAATGGGCTTTGTGGTGAACATTGAGTTATTACTAAGTTTGCAAATGTTTTCTCTGTGATGAAGCCATCTGTGTTTGTTAATTGGTGCCCATCAAAAACTAGGCTATTACCCTCCTATTCTGACTGGGATGTGGGGACACAATCTTTCTTGATGATTACATTTCAAAGGAATGGCTCCTAGGTCCTTGAGAAAGACATTCCTGGGTCAAAAAATTGGCAAGAGACTTGTATGAAGATGTATATCTAAAAGGGGCAGAGAAAGATTTTAAAATGACAAGTTTTCTAAAGAAAATGTTCTAAGAAAAGAGAGGTCAGGTCCTAGTGTCAGAAAGAAACCCATCTAGGGGCGCCTGGGTGGCTCAGTCATTGAGCGTCTGCCTTCGGCTCAGGTCGTGATCCCGGGGTCCTGGGATCGAGCCCCGCATCGGGCTCCCTGCTCCACAGGAAGCCTGCTTCTCCCTCTCCCACTACCCCTGCTTGTGTTCCCTCTCTCGCTGTGTCTCTCTCTGTCAAATAAATAAATAAAATCTTTAAAAAAAAAAAGAAAAGAAAAGAAAGAAACCCATCTAAAGTTTAGTCAAGCTGAGGGAAATGTTAATACACTAGCTAGAATATTTAATATTTATTAATATTTATTTTATAGTTTTGAGCACCTATCTCTCAGGCATAGAATTTTCAACTATGTCAGGTCACTGACTTTGCCTTACCAAAAACAATGTAAATGTCATAAGGCAGGCTTTTGTTCTACATTCTAAACAACTAGAAGAATGTCTGACATATAATTAGTGTTCAATAAATGTCTGCTGAACAAATGAATTAATTAGGAACAACTTTATTTCCAATTATTCAGTTTAGTAAAATAAATTCTAGTCTTTACAATTCTTCAAGAGATGACACAGCTATTCAAAATAATTTTTGCCACTACATTATTATTATGACATATGACCTTCATACTAAATAATCAAGCAAGTTAAAAGTATCCAAAGAGAGAAAGGTAACAGAAAAAAAGGAGAGTACAAAGTAGAATATGTTGCAGAATCAGTGAATAACATTTAATGTCAAAATAGTTTATTAAGACCCTACAATTACATTTTTTTAATCCTCTCCATATCAGTTCATTTTCTTACCTATCCTCCATCAACAGTCATTTTGTTATATCTTTAAAATACTACTCTTACCATACCACTCCTCTGGTTAAAAGTACCTCTCTCTCTCATACTCCTCTGATTAAAAGTACCTCTCTCTTTCTCTCATACTACTTCACATTTACTAATTCTAATATTCCTCACAACAACCCTATGAAATAGGTCCTATTACTATCCCCATATTTACAGGTAAAAAATCTGAAGTACAGAAAAGTTAAGTAACTTCCCCAAAACCACACAGCTACTAAATGCTAAGAGCTAGATTCTATGAACAAAGTCTGGTTTCAGTCTGTGCTCCTAACTACCATCCCAAGTGAATCTAACAACTTCATCTTGGCCTCCAGGGCTCTCCATGATCTAGACCCTACCCCCTATATTTCCATCTTCATCTTTTTGCTCTCCTCCCTGTCTAGTATGCTTTAGCACCACAGGATACCTTACTGTCCTCAAAAACACTAAACCATTTCCTGTCTTAAACCCTTAATTTAACCTAATCCTTACCCCTGCAGCCATCATTCTCTCCCCTTACATGGTTTGTGGGCCCTTATCCTTTAGATCTCAGCCTAAAGATCACTTCCCTAATACTTATTCAAATACCTCCTTACCTTCCTCCATCACCACTGCTCCACCTTCTCGAATTTCTTTCTTACATTCATCTTACCACAACTTTTAATTAATATTTGCTTGTTTATTTTCTCTCCGATTCTTTTCTAAACATTAATCTCAATAAAGACAGAGAACATTATCACCAATGTGCACTTAGTTTTTAGCACAGGACTTCAATAATGTTTATTGCATAAATAAATGAAATACAGTTAAGATTCCAACAATTTATAAAACATATGTAACTAAATATAAAAATAAAAAATGCATATAAACATAATCAGCAGCAGTAATGGGTTTTGTTCTGTCTTCTGTCAGGCTACAACGAGCTGAAGGTAAAGTTGAGGTAGCAAATAACAATACTTTTCTACCCTACTACAGTATTAATTAGACCTAGTCTAGTTCAAATTCTACCTCCAAAAAAGAGGGGGTGAAGGAGGTAAATTCAGGATCCTTCACAACCTAGTCTCTTAGTTTCCAGTGTTTTTAAGTGGATTACAGCAGCTTCAAAGTAGCTGGAGGCCTCTTAACTCTGATGTTGCCACTACCAAGGATGAATGTCACATTTCTGAAACACCACTGCCACCAAGCAAATGCTTCTCCAGGGCTACTGTTTTCACTAAGTCTACGGATTTACTACTGCTGTCTGCACTGTGCATATGCACTGCTGTCCTGGGGGCACATGCCTTATACTCAATTTTTTTCTTCCAAATTTTTCCTTTAAATTCTAGTTAGGTGACATAGAGTGTAATACTGGTTTCAGGAGTAGAATTTAGTGATTGCTCACTTACATATAATACCCAGTGCTCATCATAACAAAGTGCCCTCCTTTATACCCATCACCCATTTAGCCCATCCGCCACCTACCTCCCTCCATCAACGCTCAGTTTGTTTTCTATCCTTAAGCGTCTCTTATGGTTTTCCTCCCCACTCTCCTTCACGTCCCCCCCCCGCCCCACAGGTCCATCTGCTTTGTTTCCTATATTCCCCATATGAGTGAAATCATGGTATTCGTCTTTCTCTGACTGACCTATTTCACTTAGCATAATACATTCTAGCTCCATCCATATCATTGCAAATGGCAAGATTCCATTTTTTTTTTTGGATGGCTGAGTAATATTCCTGAGATATAAATATATATATAGAATATATATTCTATATATATTATATAATATATATAGAATATATATTCTATATATATATTATATAATATATATATATATATATATATTACTCTACATCTTTATCCATTTATCAGTCTCAATGGACACTTGGACTCTTCCCATAGATAATGCTGCTATAAACATCAGGGTGCATATGCCCCTTCAATCAGTATTTTTGTTTCCTTTGGGTAAATACCTAGCAGTGCAATTGCTGGGTTATAGGGTAGTTCTATTTTTAACTTTTGAGGAAACTCCATAGCATTTTCATTTGCATCCCCATCAATAGTATAAAAGGGTTCCCCTTTCTGCACATCCTTGCTAACATTTGTTTTCTTCTGTTACTAATTTTAGCCATTCTGACAGGTGTAAGGTATTATCGCATCATGGTTTTGATTTGTATTTCACCGATAATGTGTGATGTTGAGCATCTTTTCATGTGTCTATTAGCCATTCTTATGTCTTTTTTTTTGAAAAATGCCTATTCATATCTTCTGCCCATTTCTTAACTGGGTTATTTGTTTTTGGGGTGTTGAGTTTGGTAAGTTCTTTATAGATTTTGGATACTAACCCTTTATCAGGTATGTCATTTGCAAATATCTTCAACCATTCTGTAGGCTGCCTTTTAGTTTTTGATTATTTCCTTCACTGTGCAGAAGCATTTATCTTGACGAAGTCCCAATATTTCATTTTTGCTTTTGTTTGCCTTGCCTCCAATGACATGTCTAGTACGAAGATGCTGTGGCTGAGGTCAAAGAGGTTGCTGCCTGTGTTCTCCTCTAGGATTTTGATGGTTTCCTACCCTACATTTAGGTCTTTTATCCACTTTGAATTTATTTTTGTGCCTGGTGTAAGAAAGTGGTCTAGTTTCATTCTTCTGCATGTTGCTGTCTAGTTTGCCCAATACCATTTGTTGAAGACACTGTCTTTTTTCCATTGGATAGTCTTTCCTGCTTTGTTGAAGATTAGTTGACCATGTAGTTGTGTACCTTATACCCAATTTGTCTGTTCCTTTAACATTCCAACCCTCCCCCATCCTTTGACAGTGAAACTGCAGCTGTTTTCATCCCTTTTGTACCCTAGATCCTATGGAAAACCTTCTTGACCAAAACCTTCTTGACCAGTTAAATAGTTCAAACCAAACAAACAATATCTCACTATAGCCCAACAGTTTTTTTATAGATCCTTTTGTTCTCCTTCTTCTTTTAGCCTGGGGAATTGACAGACAGCAAATCCATCCTCCTACCTTTGTTTCCCAGTAGAATAAAGCTGAGTAAGCTCTGAAAAGGGAGGATCTGGGCAGGGTTAGTACACCCCTTCTGGAAGCCCATTTTCTTATCCCTTTCTCCTGATTGGCTCCTTAACTTTGAGTTTGAGCGGTAAACTTAAAGGATTTCCCCCCTTTCTTTTTTTTTTTTTTAAGATTTTATTTATTTATTTGACAGAGAGAGACATAGAGAGAGAGGGAACACAAGCAGGGGGAGTGGGAGAGGGAGAAGCAGGCTTCCCACCGAGCAGGGAGCCTGATGCGGGGCTCGATCCCAGGACCCTGGGATCATGACCTGAGCTGAAGGCAGACGCCCAACGACCGAGCCACCCAGGTGCCCCAAGGATTTCCCCCTTTTCTTTAAATCTCTTGCTATACAATCATAAACTAAGTGTTTGGGAATTGGAAAATAATCAGAACTTGAAAATTTAAAGCTTCTTGGAAGAGATAAGATTTAAGAGAGGGAAAAACAAAAAGAAGAAGAAAGTTTCTCGGCATAGAAAATGACAGATTTTGTAATTCAAAAAAGTTAGTGCATGTTATATTCATGTCACTAGAGTGGGGCTGGTAGAAAAGTGAGACAAACATAATGGGATCAAGTGAAACAGATGCATTTACAGGACATGAAAGGAGTTTGAATTTACAGATGTAGTTTCATAGAAGTTGAAGATTTAGCTTTGGAGTCAAAACAGTTTGAATTTGGATTTTAACTCTGTGGCTAACTGACTTTGTGACTTTGGCAAGATACTTAACCCTGTGAGGTTCAGTATGCTTATATTAGTAATATTATATATGCCTCAGATTGATAGAAATACATATAATTACATGCCAAAGCACTTACCGATTGTTTGGTGCCTCTTTATGCTCCTCACCATTGCTATCATTATCAGTGTTATTATGTGATCCAAAGGGTGACTAGGGACAACTACATTTGGCTGAATAGGAGGAGCACTCATCATAAAGCCTCCAGTATTACAGTGTATTACATAGAAGGTATTCAATAAACATTTAATGGGTAAATAAATAAAAGTTGTAGCATATAGACTACTTAGGGAAAGTTTGGTAAGAACATGTCCATCGTGTGATATATAATATTTAAAAATATGCAAAGGATATTGTACTAAGCAACATAGCAATGGAATTAAACAGAGATTCAGAATTACTTTCTATCATATCCCTTGCCATAGAGGAGTGGTGGACAAGGATTTAAATATGGCTGAAGATGGTCATTGCTGGCTTTTGCTGTTTCCACGCTCACCAATTAAAAAGTATAAGCACTGCCTTAAGAAGTCAAATATATATATATATATATATATATATATGTTTATGTAACATGTGTGTGTGTATATATATACACATACACACATACATGTATATATAATTCCCTCACTGCATCCAGTATTTTTATAAGGAAAACTTTGAATTAAGGAACAATTTAAGAATCTGTACACATTTTTAAATGAAAAAAATGAATAATCAGACTTCATGGGCTTCATATTTCCCAGAATAAGCCCGAATAAACTAAAGGAGACTTCCCTATACTCCAAGTTCCAAAAATCACTGGGAAGGACTTTTCTCGTTCTTTGATTTTCATTATACTGTGTAGGTGAGATGGAAGAGACATCTTCAGAAGCTGAATGGAATGGGCTGTAGCACTTTGTGTAATGATGCCACAAACACATATGAATCCCCAAGCCTACTACACTAGGGATTTTTAGCTTGAAGGCTGACACATGAAGTGATAATAGCCTTTCAACTCTTTCCAAAGCATGCTCAGTCTCCCTGTTTTTAGAGCTCTATGACTCTATCAGCAGATAATTTTGCAGGCTTATGCTTAGGGAAAAGGATTCATGGACAGTATTAGACTCTGCAACTGTAATAAAATGCTCTTTGAATGAACATAAGGTTTCCTTGACACATATTAGAGTCTGACCTTTAAAATATTTTTTAAACTCTAAACTGAATGTGAATAATTTGACCTCTATATTTTGTTTTTTGGCCCCCAGGAATTTGAAGTATGTATAGCAGGTAGCAGAAGATGTCTGTTCAAAGAAGGGAAAGTAATTTCTTTCCACTAAAGAAAATTGAGTTTGAATGGCCCAAATTTCCTGGAAGCTCAAACAGAATCCCCATATAAAATTGATTCAAAACCATAATAACTTTCACAATGAAAAGATTATACTGGATTTGGGGGTATTGCAATGAGCATTCCCACATATGCCAATGTATAATGTAAGCCTGGCCTTCTATGTAAGAGCTTTTTCAGACTTCCTTTCAAATTCCCCTGAACAGGCTTTTCCTTCCTCCTCTTTTTTTGTTACTGAACCTTTCATTCATGGATCCTATTATCCTGATTTCTCCTCATGCAGATCTTATAATAGCTTATACTAGATAACACATTACATATATCAACAATAAAATGTCAGTGCATTATTGGATTGCTGATTTTGCTGGGATATGGCTTCTGAATAACCATTTACAGCCACAGTGCTTGTTCTTGGACACTCGTTATTTGGTATTATGTATTTCAAATTCAGGTGGCTAAAGATTACTATTATTCTATCTGTACGTGGAGACACAGCTCTATTTTTCAATATCATTATAGTCATAGAGATATGTACAGTTATATCTAGACCTATCACTCATCTGACTTTGAACTCTAAGTAAGTAAATAAAAATAATATATACTGTTTTAATCTCTTTCCAGAAAATTGAAGGTGAAAATCCACCGTACAAGAATAGGATATAAGCTCAAAACACCAATTAGACTGTGATTCTCAGATTTTGAAATCAATGCCTGCCACTGACTAATTTGTAATCATGGTTAAATACTTTAACCTCTCTGTGCCCTAATTCTTTCAGCTGAGAGAATAATAACAAATACTTTTCAGGGATAATTCAAGTGAGAAACAGAACACTGTGTCTGGCACATAGTAGATATTCAGGAAATATTAACTATTACCATAACCAGAAAAAAAACATAATTTCCTGCTGATAGGGTATAGGTCTACTGTTAGAAATATTCTAGAGTAGCCATATTTACCAGACATAGTGTGATTTTTAGTTTATACATGTTAGGTACTGTGCTCCACATTGATAATGAAAATAGAAATGATATAGTTTTCCCAAGAAGGTATGATCACTACTAGAAGGGGAGGGACATACATAAACAGAAATTTCTATGTGTAGTTGGTAGAGCCTTTATCATTATCCGGGTTTGCAGGCAAAATGTCCTAAGGGGGTGTTACTTGAATTGAGTAATGAAGAATGAAAGTTAGCCAAGTAAAAGAATTTAGAGAGATCCTTCCAGGAACTGGGACATGACTAAGGATATATACTGATGAAAAATGGTACGTGAATGAATTGCATATAATTCAGTATCATTGGAGCAGAAATTATAAGAAATGTGCAGAAAGAGAGAAATAGGGGCCAGGTTATAGAAGCATTGCCTTCCCTGTTAAGAACTTAGCTTTACTCTCTTTACAGCAACTTTGTTGAACTTTTTATAGTGTAGTAAAATAATAATTTAAATGTTCTGGAAGGGATTTGATAAGATATGAACAAGAACAGTGAAAATAGGAATAGAGTGAAAAAAATCAAACATTCAAATACACATTCAGAAAACATTTCTGTCACAATATATCAGGTGTTAGATACTTGGGAAAAGGATACAAAATCTCATGGGTATCCTTAACATTTCTGGTTTATGTTACTAGATAGTTATACCACCAACAGAGCTATATATTATGACAAGTTAAGAAAATTATGAATTCTGAGCTCTTCATACTCATCTTGGCCATTCTTTGCACTGAATTATCTTAACTCCCAAAGATTTAAAATATATCTCCAGTGTTCCTCCTTGTTCTTGAGACATGTACACAAATGTTTTCTGCATAGATGAGTTTGAAGAGAGAAAAGCAGTAGACCAGGATCAAACATGAAGGACTACAAAGCTAAAAAAAAAAAAAAAAATGATATTCACAAAGGATGATAATAGATGGCCAGAAAGGTAGAAGAAGAACTTGGTGAATGAGGATCCATGACTAAAAGGAAGAAATTAGTTTAAAGTAGACATGAGCATTCTCAGAAAAATCAAAGGATTCTAGTAACCTAAGAGACTAAAAATTACCCATTAGATTTATAACTAGAAGGAATCTCATGGGATTGATAAAGTAGCATTGGTAGATGAAAGAAGTAGAAGACATGTACTGGGTTGATGTCTAAAATAAGTAGTGGGAGAGATGGAGGATGGGTGAGTAAAATCATAATAAAAAATATATATCTTTCATGAAACTTGGCTAAAAATGGGAAGGAAAGAGTAAAGGGATCTTGACAGAGAAGGAAATGAGAAAGACTTGATCATTTTTATTGATGGAAGAGTAAAGTTCATGCAGAGAAGGCTACTGTTAGAGAATAGATGAGGTGACTGATATAAGCAGTTCTTAGGAAATACGATTTCCTTTGGCTAGGAGGAAAGTCATCTTATTCTATGATATTGGAGTAAAGTATATACTTACAGTAAAATTTGTAGGTTGAGTGGTGGAAAGTTGGAAGAAAAATGAAAAATGAAAGAATAGGGTGTTTCCTTAAGGAGGGTAGAATGGATGATATGGTAACAGGAGAAGAGAGAGCAAACATATAGGGAGATGTGACCAAGAATAAAATATCAGGGGTGCCTGCACGATTCAGTCAGTTAAGTGTCTAACTCTTTGTTTCCACTCAGGTTATGATCTTGCTGTCATGAGACTGAGCTGAGTCCCACGTGGGGCTCCGCGCTCCCAGCGGAATCTGCTTCAGATTCTCTCTTCCTCTGCCGCTCCCTCCCCCTCCCCTTCTGTCCCTCTTCCAACTCATGCTCTCTCTCTCTAAAATAAATAATCTTTTAAAAAAATAATAAAATATCAGAATTTAATACAACAAAATGGATTGAGAGGAGAATACATACATACATATATACATGCATATCAGCAATATGCCTGCTAAATGGGTTTTTGTTTAGTGTTTGAGGAAGTTTGGGAAGCAATGAAATAACCATAAGATCTAACTCTAGAGAAGCTGCAATGTTTAAGTTTAATACAAAATCACACTTAGAGATGACTCCCTAATATTGTCACTAGCATCACAGTGATCAGAAGGGAGCAAAAGGCCAGGATCAGGGGACAGCGAGGTAAAAAGTCAAGTGAGAGTTCCACTAATATTCTTAGAGACTGAAGACTAGAATTTCTATTCAACAAATTTTCAAAACAAATCAGATATATAAACCCTTGACCTTGCCACCTTTTTTATCACCTATTGTTCACCTCATATCATTTCCCTCTTTACTCAACTCATTGTCTGGAGCACATCATTATAATTGCTCTCTTGCAGCCATTCTTAATCCCTTTGTCTTCTCTTTCCATTTTTATTTTTATTACATTAAGTATTCCAACCATGGCAAACCTCCATTTTCTGCCTGCTCTATACCTGAACTGTGAAACTGAATTTGTCTGATAAAAACAGTCAACATTGCTAAATAGCTTAGTTTTATATTTATGATGATGACCTCGAGTTTTCAGCTATACTTCATTATTGGATTATATATCCATAGACAAGTTACTTTCCAGTTCTCTAAAAAAAACTGTTTCATGCTTTCCCCTCTCTTCTTCTGTAACTTTGAAATAAAAGCTGTAACACAAGAGCTTCCACATACCCCCACTATTGTTTATACAAAACTACAAGAATGCAGACACCCATACTTTGTCTTCCCTCCAGTGACAATGAAAACCACATATCTGTGTTCCTGTGGCCAGCCCTTCCACTTGGACACTAGATTTACTTGCTTTCTCATGGACTTTGTCCTTTCTCTTGGACTTTCCTTCCTGTGTCATCAATTTATTCTCTTTACTAGACTATCTCCAGAGCATATAAACATTCTTTAATGCATCCCATATTAAAAAGCAAACAAACCTAATTTATCTCTATCTCCCATAGCTACTTACCTATTTCTTTGCTTTAAGCAAAACTCCTCATGAAAATGTTTTATATTTTACCTCCATTTCCTATCCTCCTATTTTCCATATAGCCCACTTCAATCAGTTTTTGCTTCCAACTTTCTACTGAAACCTTCCATATAAAGGGATCTCCATTTAGCAAAGCAAGATGAACTCTCAAAACAACATTTGACACCATTTTTCCCTCTTTCAGTATTGAAATATTTTCCTTGATACTCTGCCAGGATACCTCTTACTTCATTCTTCTTTGCTGATTCTACATGCTCTCACCTTCTTCTGACTAAATTTCAGAAATTCCAAATTTAGCTATAATTTCTCCTTATAATAAAAACTCTTACTTAGCACTTGTATTTTGTTTTAATTCAAATTAGAACACTGCAAGGTAGGTGATATTATTAATTTCCTTTTATAGATACAGAAAATGAATCATAAGAAAATTACATAAACACTAACTTTATCACTTATGTTATTTATTGTCCATATTAATAAGTCCAATCTCTACCTCACTAATGAACTCCAGTTTTTTTGTTTGTTTTTACCAACTGCCTTTCAACATGTCTACCCTGATGACTAATAGATATTACAAAATCAGTATTCCCTACTATTGTAAACAGAATAATGGATGGCCTCATTCTCTGTCCATTCAGGCTGCTATAACAAAATACCACAGACTAGGTACCTTATGAACAACAAAAACTTCTTTCTCACAGTTCTGAAGGCTGAATATCCAAGATCAGTGTGACAGCATGGTTGGGTTTTCTTCCAGGTTGCAGAATGCCTACTTCTCTCACTGTCTTCACATGATGGAAAGGGCAAGTAAGCAGTCTGGGGCCTCTTTTATAAAGACACTAATCCCATTCATGAGGGCTCCACCCTCATGATCTAAGAACCTACCAAAGGCCCACCTCCTAATGGGCATTAGGATTTCAGCATATGGATTTTGGAGAGATACAACATTCAGACCATAGCAGCTTCCAAAGATGTCTACATCCTAACCCACAAAACCTGTAAATGTCACCTTATGTGGCAAAAGGGATTCTGCAGATGTGATTAAGATAAGGATCTTGATATGGAGAGATTATCCTGGATTATCCAGGTGGACCCAATGTAATCACAAAGCTCTTTATAAAAGGGAACTGGATGGACAAAGTCAGAGATGGAGATATGATGAAGCAGAGGTCAGAATGATGCTATTGCTGGAAAAGTACCCCTGAAACAACAAATGAAGGTAATCTCTAAAAGCTAGAAAAAAGCAAAGAACAGATTCTCTTCTAATCTGCAGAAGTAATGTAGTCCTTCTGAAACATTCATTTTAGAACATAGGGCCTCCAGAACTGCAATATAACACATTTTCATTGTTTTAAGCAACTAAGTTTTGAATTTGTTAGAGTAGCAAGAAACTGATAAATCCAGAATAGACTCATAACAATCAAACATTTCCTTCTACAGTGTTTACCATTTTAATAAATTAAATTACATATAAATGTAGTTGGATAGTCACAATTTGGTAGTGAGTTACCCTGAGGAGGAAAACTAGAGAATCCTATTCCTAAGGCTTTATTCTCACTGAGAGTTTAGTGCAATAATAATCCACTAAAAAGCATCAGGTTTGCCCCAAAGAGTTGAGGAAGAAAGTCTTCAATAGGAAAATAATCACACTGAACACATACACCTGAGAAATGTAGTTGTATGGATCTTGCTTTATAAATAAACTCCAATGAAAACTCTGATATAGTAGAGGCAAACAAGATGAACTAAGAAAAGCAAATAGGCTTTGTGATAAGGGGAATAGTCTATGGGAGCAAAGCAGTGCCTCAGTTTGCACTAGGAAATAGCTATAAAATTTGATCCAAAATAACTTGAGGATGTGCTCTTGAGGAGTGATAGAAGTACCTGAAAATCCAGGGCAGGTAAGTATCTGTTCACAATGTGCTAAGCACAACTTTGTAAAACATTTACTCACTGTCCTAGCCTGTTTAGGCTGTTATAACAAAGCATCATAGACTGGATGGCTTATAAACAACAGAAATTTATTCCTCACAGTTGGAGGCTGGAAGTCCAAAATCAGGGTTCCAGCAAGGTTCAGTTCTAGTAAGGGTCTTCTTCTAGGCTGCAGAGTTCTAATTGTATCCTCACATGGTGGAGAATAGAAAGAGGAAGCAATCTCTCTTATGACTTGTCATAAGAGTATAAATCCCATACAAATAGTCCCATCTACATGATCAGTATTGGCGTCTATATATATATACCTGTGTGTGTATACATATTCATACACACATATATACATATATATACATGTATATATATATATATACATGTATATATATATATATAAAGAGAGAGACAGACGGACAGACACTGGTAAAACTGTTCATGTGTATGTATGCACACACACAAACATATACATCCAGAGTCACAAGTACAAGGACACTGAAAAAGAAGATGTTTAAATTAACTGTATCTTCATATTAAAACGGAAAGTAATGCTTTGGTTCTTCGTATATACTTTTTATCACAACAACTTGATAATTGTTTTTATACCCTTCAAGATCTTCAAGAATGACTCCAAGATCTTCAAGAAGGACTGAGTAAGATCTTCAAGAAGGACTGAGGAAGATCTAAGCAAATTAAATGAGGACACCAAACCTCTCATCATATTATAATGATCATACAAGGAGACATTGGCTATGCAAGGACAGGATATGCAAATGGCAGCAGGTCTAACTAGAAAAAAGTTTGGATAGACTGAGTGAGGTACTGGATGGGAGACAACAGAAGGTAGTTTGGGAGATGTCTATGAGCCCAAGACTAAAGGTGGTCATGTGCACATATTTTCTTCTCAATCACTATTGGCCAAACCTTAGTCAAATGGCCCCATCTATGTGCAAAGCTTGGAAATGTGTCTTCCCAGCACAACTCTATCATGGGAAAGGCTACTCTTTCCTATAATAATTCATAAACATCCTAGGGTCTCATAAGATGAAAAGGACTTCTGAAATACAAACATCAAGTTCTGTACAGTTTGATAAATATTCAAGTCTTCCAGGATTTATGTGTCATTTATTTACCTAGCATTCTACAAGCTATTAACTCTTTCAGATTGATCCAGATGCATTTTGGGATATTGATGGATGTACCACTTGGGCAACAGTGTTAAAGTGGGAACAGAGAACCCTTACCTAATCAGCATTGTATTGAAAACATTAATTAGTTAGTGAGAGCAAATGCAAGAATATTTTGATATACGATATCCCTGGCTCCAGTTCCCTCTTTCCATACTGAGATCATGTTTCTAAAACGTATCTGAGGTGATCTGATGTTAAAAACATTTAACAGAAAGTTGTTAAATTTTTTTCACACCATGATTTTGTTTACTAAATTTAGAAAAAAAAATGAAAAGGAATATTTGAACTATAAAACACAAATCATGATCCTTGTCCTGAGCCTAATATTATGCATATCTTATTATTATTAGGATCTTAATATTAATAAGTGGATGTTCTATGTTGACTCCAACAGTCAGGAAAGTAAGTAGATATGTAAGCAGATAAATAATTACCTACTCGAAGATCACAACGGAATCATCTTCATGACTTTCTCTTCATTTTTAACCTGTGATGCAGAAATCTTTGATCATATTAAAGATGCATCTGGATTTTCACTTTCAATTGAAACTAATAGGATGTCATTTTCTGTTACACAGAGCAATAAAAAGGTCATATTCCAACTTCAAATTCAAAAAAAGTATAGAAATGGCCATTTTTCAATAGAACAAACTATAATTAAATGTAGATTAAATATCCACCTCTAACTCTGGTTTTTAAAAATATTATAGGAATAGAAGAAACACCCTATAGCATTATTTCTTATAGAAAACAGACAGTGCTGCATGGCATGGGACACTAGTGGAGATATGTGTCGCTTCCATAAATTATAAATCAGTCAGCAGAACACTTAAAGAAAAAATATGAAACAGAAAATGATACAATTCATAGACGAGAGAAAGCACAAATAACACACTACAAGTTTGGCTTCGAAAATCTGTCAGCTATTTTCTCACAGTGTGTTAACTGAAGGAGAAAAATAGAGCTCCAGGATATGTGACCATGTAGCATTTCAACTGGAGTCTCCTAATTGTAGAACTTGAAAAGCCATTCTTCCTTTTCAGCTCAAAAAAGTGAAACTTTGTGGCTAGAGGACAACTTGTTTAGATTTCAGATCTCAGTCTTCTTTACCTTGTATGATTATATTATACTTGGTTTGTAGTTGCCTATAATTTTTATTTACCCAGAAGAATCAAATGCCACTTTTTCTCAACACTAAATGTTTCAAAATTTGAACCTTTGCACCAACATTTTTTTCTTATAGTTTGTATTTTGTCTAGCCTGTTTTAGATTATGTACAATATATTTTGAAAATTCCATATATATATATATATATATATATATATATACACACTCTACTAGAGAAATGATATATATGAAATTTAGTTGAATTAGGTAAATTAAGATTATAAAATAAAATTCACCTTTTTTTTTCCTTAAAGATTTTTTTTTATTTGACAGAGAGAGCAAGAGAGCACAAGCAGGGGGAACAGTAGAGGGAGAGGGAGAAGCAGGCTCCCGGCTGAGCAGGGAGCCCGACATGGGGCTCGATCCCAAGACCCTGGGATAATGACCCAAGCCGAAGGCAGACTCTTAACCATCTGAGCCACCCAGGCACTCCAAAATTCACCTTTCTATTGAATTAAATACTAAAGGAAGGTCTAGGGCAAATAATTTACTATTTCAAAATGATTTATATATAATAATTGTCATAGTAAAGGGATTTGAATATTTTAAAATTCAAATGGAACATGCATATGGTAAGAATTCCTTCCTAAAAAACTGAAGTATATGTGATGTTGCAGATAAATGAGATAAGCTAACCATAAAGCATTTCCAAAAGAAATTTTTTTTCCTGAATTTTTTGAACATTTCAGCACATATGCCTTTGATTTTTTTTGTAGTTTGACATTTTCGATCATAGATTGTATTCATGTCTTCCAGAAACAAGTGTAAGTTTCTACAAATTTTCCCATATTCAATTTTAAATGTGGATAGCATATAAGCATTTTAAACTGCAGAAAATATTTTGGGTGACTCTGCCTTAGAGATGTTTTAGAAGATTCATCCAATGCTTTTCTACAGAATCCAAGAAGGTGTGTATGCTCATCATGTTCTGAGTCAATTGCAGTTCTACATCTAAATATGATTAATGCAATTCAAAATATTTTAGAAGCCCATTGCTACTATAAATGTAAAAATATGCGGTTTTATGTCTTGCTACAGGTTTATTAATTTTGTCAATATTTTTAAAGAACCAGTTTTTTTGTTTTACTCACTTTCTTTGATGTTTTCCTATTTTCAATTTCAATGATTTCTGCTCTTTATTATTCTCTTCCGTCTTGCTTTGGGTTTATTTGCTTTACGTTTTTTTTTTAGTTTCTTGGGTAAACTATTTATTTGAAACCTTTCTTCATTTCTCATATAAGCATTTAGTATTACACATTTACCTTCTGGCAATACTTTCATTGTATCCCATATATTTCGATATGCTGAATTTTCATTTTTATTCTATTCTATGTAATTTTTAAAAACTTTCTTTGAGACTCATTCTTTGACACCTGGATTATCTAAATCTGTATTACTTAATTTCCACATGTTTGGAAATGTGCCTGTTGTCTTTCTGTTACTAATTTCTAGTTACTACCCACTATGGGTAGAGGACATACTCTGTATAACTTAAATTATTTAAATTTGGTGAGATTTGTTTTATGATACTAGATTTGGTTTACTTTGGTGAATATTCCATGGATGCTTGGGAAAAAAATGTGGAAAAAAAAAAAGAAAAAAATATGTATCCTGCTTTTGTTAGGAAGAATGTTCAGTGTATGTCAATTAGATCTTGTTAATTGGAAATTCTGCCTCCATAACTGCGTGTGAGCCAACTCTTTACAATAGATCTCTCTCTTTCTATCTACTTCTCTGTCTCTCTCTGTGTATCCTATTGGTTCTGTTTCCTTAAAGAACCCTAAATAATAATCTTTCAGAGTTCTCTTGTGCTTGCTTCTTTCGATATTTAAAATTTATTGGTGTACTTAGTGGGGAGAAAAACAGAGAAACAAGTTTACATTATCCTGTCTAGGCCAGAAGTTCTAAAAATATACTGTAGTAAAACCGTGATCATAAGAAAAATATTTCATAAAATTCCTGTAAAATTATATACTTTATCTAGGAAATCTCAATTTCTTCCTTTTCTCTTCTTCATTTAACATACTGTAATTTGCTAGAGGATAACTTGTCACAATACCCAGTATAAATGTATCCTTTCTGAGGTCCCACTGCTATTTGGCAGTCATTTTTAGTCATCTGATAGAGACTTTGTTGCATTTACAACAGCTGTTATCTAAGATCTACTCTCTTTCCTCAAATCTATAAGCAGGCTACTGCAGCTGTCATCCTTATCTGTAGAATGCAGCTTCTACTTCATTTGTGAAAACCCAAGTCATTTGACCCAAAATACCTGCATAGTCTTCCTCTTTACTCCAAAATCTATCTCTCCCTATTCTGCCCCATCTCAGAAAAAAGTATGTCCCTCTTTTCTTGCCACTATTCATTTCATTGATATCATCTTTGGGCCTGAATCTATCCCTTATTTCTTCCATAATTGAATTTTTTTAAAAAAAATATTTATTTTGAGAGAGAGAGAGCACATATGCACAACCAGGGGGAGGGGCAGAGGGAGAGAGAGAGAATCTGGAGTAGACCCCCAGCTGAGCACGGAGCCCAACAAAGGGCTTGATCTCACGACCCTGAGATCATGACCTGAGCCGAAACCAAGAGCCAGATACTTAACAGAGCCACCCAGGTGCCCCATATAATTGGAATTTTTAACCTCTCACTCACTCTTGTCACTCAATTCAATGAAATTAGTGTTCCCTAGTATTCTGCAATGTGGTGGCCCTGCAACATAGAACCAGAATCTATATAAGATCCCTTTCACAGTTCAATGGTGAATTCTCTAGAAATATTTTTTGTATTGAAATCCACTTCCAGTAATTGTAATATTTGAAAGGATGACTGACTAATTCACATTAAAATATCACTGAAAGATATCATTTTTTATTTTATTTTATTTTTAAGATTTTATTTATTTATTTGACAGAGAGAGATACACAGCAAGAGAGGGAACATAAGCAGGGGGAGTGGGAGAGGGAGAAGCAGGCTTCCTGCTGAGCAGGGAGCCCAATGCAGGGCTCCATTCCAGGGCCCTGGTATCATGACCTGAGCCAAAGGCAGACGCTTAACGAATGAGCCACCCAGGTCCCCCGATACCATTTTTTTTTTATACTTGACTCTGTCTTAACAAGTGACAATGCTAGAATTAACGAAATGTAATCTCAAGAAAGATATAGATAATTTGAAAGTTATTATTCAGAGAAGTTGGACCCATCTTATAAAATATTACAAAAACTAAAGAGAAATAGACTTGAAATGAGAAATTGGAGAGAAGAGGTAGACAATCATTTCCCTCTTCAAAAACCTTTGATCTCATTTCAAGAGGAAGAGAGATAAGGTGTTTTCTATATTTTCCATAGGATAACGCTAGAATACAAGGAAAAGATTGGAAGAGAAACAGATTTTGGCACAGTATCAGTAAAAATTAACCTAAAAAATAAAATTTAGCAGTATTAAAGATAAATTGGTTTCCTTCAGTAATTTGAGTTATCAGTGGAGTAATTCTTATGGTTGGAATCCATGAGACTGGGCATTATTTCTGCAAAGATATTGAAAGAGGATTTAAACATCTAAAGGAACTTTAGATCAAATGTCCTCTAATGACCTTTCCAACACTGAGATTATAAAACTGAAGCTTTGACATTTCTCCAGAGAGAAAGTAGAGCTTATATTTTGGGCTGAAGAGATCTTTCTAATACTCATAAACAGCAACAGAAGAAAAAATCTTTTAGAATCATTCACAGAACTACTGACACATATAATAAATGTGAAAAAAAAAAAAAAAAAAGGAAACAGTGGTTTATCCCAGGACTACCAGCATAATGTCTTTGTTCTCCATGTAATTTACCATCTTTATGTGAAGATTTGAATGTTTTTGATGCAGATAGATCTAATTTAACCACATTGTATTTTCCAAAAGAATAGGATTACATTTGAGATTTCTACCACTATAAGTCAAATGCTTCCTTCACTAAGCATATGCTTATTTGTCCTGCACTACTTAGAGTCAATCATAGCATTTGCTCTAAATTTATTAAGAAGATATAGATTGAAGTTTTCTGATTTTAAATTTTCATATGGAGGAGCACCAAAGTGGTGGGGGGTGGGAGGGATGGGGTGGCTGGGTGATAGACATTGGGGAGGGTATGTGCTATGGTGAGCGCTGTGAATTGTGTAGGACTGTTGAATCACAGACCTGTACCTCTGAAACAAATAATACATTATATGTTTAAAAAAAAGAAGATAGTAGGAAGGGAAAAATGAAGGGGAGGAATCGGAGGGGGAGACGAACCATGAGAGATTATGGACTATGAGAAACAAACTGAGGGTTCTAAAGGGGAGGCGGATTGGGGGATGGGTTAGCCTGGCGATGGGTATTAAAGAGGGCATGTATTGAATGGAGCACTGGGTGTTATACGCAAACAATGAATCATGGCACACTACATCAAAAACTAATGATGTAATGTATGGTGATTAACACAGCATAATAAAAAAAAAAACTAATGATGTAATGTATGATGATTAACATAACATAATAAAATTAAATTAAAAACAAAAAAGAAAAAATCTCAAAATAAAATATTTGCTGCTTAAAAAAAAGAACATTTATAACTCTGCTTGCAAAATGAGTTCATTTTGTTATTGTTTTTTTAGAAACTCATCCTAAAAAATGAAAACACTGATTTGCTTATTTGTGATTTTTAATTTACAAACTTTTATAAAAAACGGTGGCTTAATAATAGTCATTTTATAATGTCTTCAGAAAGATTATCAATTAATTGGCTTGGGAACCTACTATTGCATAATTGGTACTAATGTTACTACAATATACTTATGACTTTAAGTGAATCATTCTGATTTCAGTATACTTTATTTTTTAAATTTTATTTATTTATTTGACAGAGAGAGACACAGCGAGAGAGGGAACACAAGCAGGGGGAGTGGGAGAGAGAGAAGCAGGCTTCCCGCCTAGCAGAGAGCCTGATGTGGAGCTCGATCCCAGGACCCCGGGATCATGACCTGAGCCGAAGGCAGATGCTTAACGACTGAGCCACCCAGCAGCCCCTCAGTATACTTTAAAGTGTGTTACCTAAATCATGATTACTTGGGGGAAGAGGGGCTGTTGATAGACCCAGTCCTAGCCTTTCAGAATCAGATTTCTGAGAATAGAGTCTGATAATTTGCATTTAAATAAAGACACAGGGGCATCTGGGTGGCTCAGTCAGTTAAGCATCTGTCTTCAGCTCGGGTCCTGATCTCAGGGTCTTGGGATCCAGCCAACAGGAGCCCCAACACCTTCTCGCTCTGCCCCTCCCTCTGCTCCTGCTCTCTTTCTCTCTCTCTCACAAATAAATAAAATCTTAAAAAAAAATAAAATATGGACACATTCAAGTCTCATGACAGAGACAATAAGCAACATAAAATAGTAAAAAAATAAACTAAGTGAGAAAATCAGTTTAAATTATTTTGAAGGTCTATGAATTTATGTATAAAACAAAACCTTTGCCTTGTTTCATATAGATGTATATATGAAAATATATACCTCCATCAGAAGATTAGCTTCTCATCTGTGTTATTTAGTCAACAGAATCTACTCTAAAAATTCTATCAATTGGGAGGATGGGTTAGCCTGGTGATGGGTATTGAGGAGGGCACATTCTGCATGGAGCACTGGGTGTTATGCACAAACAATGAATCATGGAACACTACATCTAAAACTAATGATGCCATGTATGGGGATAATATAAGAATAAAAAAAATTAAAAAAAAAATTCTATCAATTGTATAGGGAAAAGCAGGCTGAAACATACGAAAAACCTAGTATTTGAGAATATAATTTTCACAAATTGAAAAGTGGTTGAGATTTAGATAAAAAGTTCCTAAAGGTCTATCCTTAATGAGAGAAAAAACTTTGTTCTTAATATTTTAATCTAAGGAATTACTAAACAAAGAACATGATAGGGGCTCCAGGTAGGATGGCTGAAGGAGAGTTGACCTAATCTGGCTGTGGGTTGATTTATTGCTGAGTAAGCACAACTCATCAGCAAGGCACTGTACTGATACTGCTGTGTGGGGTGGGCAGATGGAGATTCTCCCCTTCTTTTGTTTTGTTCATGTGTACTCCAGTATCCATATGTTGTCTCAGATTTTGTGTGTATTTGTGTGTGTGTGTGTACGTGTGTACGTGTGTGTTGGGGGGGGGGGAGTGTGAAACCCAGATCCAAAGCTTAGTCCTATCATTGTTTTTCATGACAATGAGCCTATGCATATAGAAACATTCCATGATTTTATACTTCATTAAATATTGAAGAGGTCTTAAGGATAATAAAATAGACAATCTTCTGCAAAATCTGTTATTTTCCTTTGCTTCATCTCCCTCAGTTCACAGTACTTGGATATATCTACAATATACTTTCTACTCTAAAAGAAATATCAACAAATGTATTTCCAATGCAAATAATTGTATCTATGAAAGATGTCCTTAAGATATTTTTTTCCCACATGATAATGTAAGTTCTCATCAGGCATGAATTTTTACTTGTTTGTTTTTGTTGCTCTTTGTCAAATCCCCAAGGCCTAGATAAAAATTCCTGGATCATAGCAGATCCTCAATAATTAATTGCTGATTGAATGAATAAGTGAGATTATTTTGTCTGCTGGGTTTTTCTTATATGGGGTCAGAATCACATGTCTTACTCACCTTGCCTTAACTTTTCTTCTGTAGGACAGGAAAGAATTCTCACTAGTACAGACCACCTTGTGATATCCATCTTCACTCTAACCAATTAAGCTAGGAGAGACTCCTGGTCTTCTCACCTGCCCAAATAATTATGAGTCCATATCTATTTACACACACACACACACACACACATACATCCCAGAATACTGGTATAAGTTTAAGGGGCATTCTGATAATAGGGGGAAACACTGTTACTAGGAGGGCTGGGGATAAGAAAGACTGAGTCATATGTACATCAACTTCAGCTCCTTAAATGAGGCTAACGGTGATGGTTCCAACCTGGCTCTCTGGTCTTGCTTCATGAGGCTACCTTATGGTTTCTCACTCTCACTTTTTCTCTTTAGAATTAGTCACACATGCACTTTTCTGTAAACTACTCCCACAGTAACTCAGGTAGACTTGGATAAATTTCTCAGGCAGTACCTCATTTATCTTACTGTTTCAATGCAATATACAGTATCTCTCTTCTTTCATGTTTTCTAACAACAAATATTTAATATTGTCTTATTTAGTCTGGTATAAGTTTCTAGTTTTGGAAACATGTAGAACTTCTACTTCTCCAATTGAGGCTCCTCTCCCTCTTCATGAATCACTCTGTGTTTTCTAGAATTAGGGACTTTTTGTTTAATCTATGGTTTCTAGGCTACAAAGATGGATGGAGAATTATTCTCTTGGCCACAGGATTAGGGTAGGCAAAATGGCACAATTTGAAGATGTGCAATAGTCTAGTTGGTGCTTTAAATATGTCAGCCTCTAAGTTGCAGCATCTCTAGTTCTTATAAGCATCATAAACTGCCAGAATAAAAAAAAAAATGAGATAAGTGGGGAAAAAGGATGTTGGCAGCAGCCATTGAGGAATCATTTGCAAAGGTGATGTTAAGAAGCAGAGGACTACTTTTTAAAACTACACTAGACTTGTTTGTAAGTGTCTTTTATTATCATAAAATACCATCCTGCTGCATAGCAAGAGAATTTGATTTTTACTCCCTGAAAATAATCACTTGACATACAATATAAGTCTCTGCACTTTAAACATTGTTTTACCACTTGTCTCCAGGATAGTTATTTTACAATCCAATATAAATGCAATAATCTGAATAAGAATATGTGGGCCTCTCACAGTTTTAGAAACAAGGGCTCATAAGGATATTCTTTCACTGATATTAATGCAGTAACTCTTTTAGTATCGAAGGTAACAAATCTTTAGTAGTAGAAAAATATTACGCCTCTCATTTTTGTTTACCAAGCAGCATTTCATGAGATTTCATTCCTGTGCCATTAACCATGGAGGAAACATTACTGTCATAATGGAAAAGCTATACAGCAAACCTGCAATCACCAGATTGTCTACATAAGTAACACCGATGTGGATTTCCATTCAATAATTCACACTCCTTCAGCTCCACTGGATCACAGTAGGAACAGGTATTGTATGTATGTCTTACCCAAATAAACTCCTAAATGACATATAGTCATCTTCAACCATGATTTATAACATGCCCTCTTCCTCACTCTTCATGTCAGAGATGTTGCTGCCGCCTTTGTCATGATAAATGTGAAAACACAGCAATGACTCACACATGAACTCCAGTTTTTTTAGAAAATATGTGAGTTCTGAAATAACAGCCAGGAAATGTTAAAAAACTGAAAAATTAACTTGGAATATTAAATCAGGTACAGATTCAAAGGTACAGCTGACCTCTCTATGTATTTAAATCCAAACAAGTACTTCTACCCAACTGTGTGTGCCTGATGGGCATCCATCTCTGTCTGGCAAAGCCTTAAAATGTATACTTTTGATATATTGCCAAATCCAAAGAACAAGATATTAAGGTGGGTGCACACATCTTCAAAAAGTTTGTTACTCAGGCAAACTGCACCCAAATAGCTGTGCCCAGTACGAATGTTAAGAACAATGTAAGAGGCTGAAATTTAGACAATCTGATTGCCTGGAGATGAGAAATGCATGCATGCGTATAGTTGGGAGGGTGCCCCATAAACTTTATTTATGAAACTAATGTCTAGCCCATTGGCATTATCTGTCAATCTGATGTATTTTTTAATAAAAATGTTACATTAAATCATTAAATTACATAATTTGGTTCCTGAGTTTTTCATACTTTCTTACATTTAATGCCCAAGCTCTGAATGCCAAAGATGAGTTGCCAGCTATTATTTACAGACACAGGTAAATCAAGATACACATCTAGCAAAAAAAAAAAAAAAAAAAAGATACATGTCTTGCATTTTGCTATTAATTTTAATAACATTGTCTCTATTAGAAAAGCATTTTGACCTCCAATTAATTATTTTTAAGAATTTTATTTTGGAAGATGTAGAAAGGAGAGATTGATGTACACACACACACACACACACACACACACACACACACTTTCAGGTTTTTCCCTGAGGGATCAGGGGTAATTTATTGCATTTCATTTCAGAGAGATCTCCACAATCATCTGAAGAATACATGGTGTCTTGTTAAACACATGGAAGTCTCTTATGACCACCCCTAAAGTGCACTATGTTTTGGGGACGAAAGCAAGTTAATACCTGGCTCCACATAGAGAATACAGTAACAAAAGTGTACATAATTCCACTGGGAAGAACACAGTGACAATTCTGGGGGACCCCCAAGGGAGTCGATATCAATCAGGGCAGTTGATAGTGCCTCCAATGTGCCTCTCCAGTCAGCTGGTAAACCTCACAGCTCCCATTTAAGACAAAATGACTGAGTCTAGTCCTTGTTTATAGAATGACTACCTGAGAGCTTTCATTTCAACCTGTCTGCTTATCCCCATTACTGGTAATATGGCACTTTTTCTCTTTATAGAGTGTTGCAGGAATAATGATGGGAATAAGGGTGAGGAATACAACTAGAGGTATTGACAAGTATTTCACATGGGACGTACAGGATCTAAGGCCATCTCTTGCTGTTTCCAATGATTAAAGGAAACAGTGATCAATTCTTGTCAGAGTTGTCTATTTGGAGGTATCAGACCCAATAGTCAGTTACATTTAAGGATCTAACATTGGTTTGGGAGAGTTGCACTAGGGTGTTTTCCTTAGTGGGTAAAATTCCAGGGATGACTGTAAAAGACAAAGATCATTAATTCCCCCTCACTATTCTGGATCTCCAGGAGGTGTTCCCATTCCAGGTATCAGAGCTGTTGCTCTTCTGCTGCCAAATCTAGATGTCCCATTCCGGTAGCCATAGTTTTACCTATTTCTAATCAGTACTTACTGGAAACCAGCTCTTCCATCTGAAAACATGAGTGTATAAAGGAAAGTGGAATGTTACAAAATGTACAGACATCTATTTGTCCCTTACTTTGTGGGCCAGTGTAGGGGGACTTGGAAATCACTGCATGTAAGTAAGTGTTCGTTTTCCTTATGATCTATTATCACATCAACCCATCAAGAGAATACAGGTAGCTGAAACAAAATTGTTTGCCATCATTTGGCTGCCTTACTAAGGTGTGTGGACTGGAGAGGGGAAGGGAAATAGAGTTATAAATTATTTGAATGGATTTTTGAGGAGGGTATTTCAATACATTATACCAAATGCTTGTGGATATTAGGGTGTGTAGAAAGTCTATCAAAACATTAATTACCAGCCATCGTTGAGTGGCTTTTGTGAAAAAAATGTGCATCATTACCACATGGGAAATTGTCCAGAAAGCTGAAAACGTAACACAGTTTAGTTCCAAGAGCTATAATTATATGGCCAAAATCAGCTGATTATACCTTGAAAAAGTACCAACTTTGTTGTGGTCCCACCAGATAGTCTTGACAGTGGTCAAAGTTCTAGTACAGTCAGTACGTCAGGAGTGAGCAGGAGCCATAATCTGCACCACACTGTTATGCGACAAATGAACCAACTTTTGTCAGGAGTCACAAATCTGGCACATAGTGCTGGCCCCTGCATCAGAACTAGATTTACTTTGTGCCCAGCCTAGAATTGTGGTTCAGTGCCATGTCTGGTACAATTATGAATACAGGCAGTAGTGCTGATAATCTAGATGTTGAAATATCTTAATTAGAGCTTGACTTTGTTTGGTCTCTTCAGATAAAGGGCCCTTACTGTGTGCCTCTTACGTGAATGATCCATAGAGTCTGATTAGTAGCCATGATTTGTTTCCACCATATACATTCCCCAAGAGCAGTGTCTTTAATCTATCAGTCTGTAGTTTTGCAATGGGAGACAAAACAAGAACCCAACCTCTTGAGCAACAGCTCAAGACTCAGTGAAGATAGAACAAGTTAAATCAAGGGGAGTATTGGCCAGATAAATGACAACAGCCTTGGGTTCAGCCCACTAAACAGAGAGACCATGTCATTTTCAGTTCTGCATAGCTGATGCTGAGATGGAACAGCTGCCACAAGTGGGTGCCATCAGGTTTGGCCTCAGCCAAACTATCAGTGAACCTGGCCAGATATTTAGGGGAAGCTCTGTGAATTGAGGACCCCATTGAGTCAGTAGCTTTGCTTCAGTCCATGGAGTAGAAAATGGAGTTTTCCCTAATGAGATAGTTGCCACTTTTTCATATAAAACTCAAGAGCTACTGGGGCCAAGTCAGCTCTGTTCTTGAATCTATGGTCATGTGCTTGGTTTATACAAGAGTTGAATAATAAGCAAATAGCTGCTTTTGAAAATAAATGTTCCTGGTAGCCATTCCAGGGAGATAATGAATATAAATCCCCAAGGAGAAGGCTGCTTCCCATTGCCAGAGGTTCCAATTTTCAAAAACATCAGTCACAAAAACTCATGTTTAACAGGATTATTAGAATGGTGGGACCCTGAAGTTCTTAGCACTTCTCTACATGTGTTTTTTTGTTTGTTTGTTTTTTCCATTAGGGGAATCCCTTCTGGTACTTATGAGAAGAGAAGTAGAAGCATTTAACACACTGATTCCAACTACATATTCAGGTGTAAAAGTAATGACACCAGTTGCACAGAACTGGCTGTAGAGGTTCCAATAATATCTTCCATGAGCAAGGGTATGTATTTTTTTCTTTTGGGCAGATAGTGTGAAGGGCCAATCATCTCAATAAAATAGGGGATTGAGCTGAGTTGAGAATGGTTTATAGGTATAGTTAGACTCAAGGCAATTCTGCTTAACCCCAGTTCCACAGCTGGATTCTGCTATGGTCTGAATGTTTGTGACTCCTTCACATTCATATGTTAAAAATCTAATGCCCAAGGTAATGGTATTAGGAGGCGGGGCCTTTGGGAGGTGATTACGTCATGAGGGTGGACCCTTCATGAACAGGATTAGTGCACTTATAAAAGAGCCCACAGAGAGCTAGCTTGTCTCTTCCACTATAAGGGGACACAGCAAGAAGCCAGCAGCCTGAAAGCTGGAAGAGGGTTTTCACCAGAACCTGACCATGCTGGTACTTTCATCCTGGATTTCTAGACTCCAGAACTGTGAGAAATAAATGTTTGTTGTTTATAAGCCACCCAGTCTGTGGTATTTTGTCATAGCAGCTTTAATGGACTAAGTCTCCTTACAAACTTTTAATTGAACCTAAGGTTCCTTTTCCTCAACCTTGAGAGTTCTATCCTCCAGAAGTCTTAAGCTGAAATTTTTTTTTTTAAAGATTTTATTTATTTATTTGACAGAGAGAGAGAGATCACAAGTAGGCAGACAGGCAGGCAGAGGGAGAGGGAGAAGCAGGCTCCCTGCTGAGCACAGAGCCGATGTGGGGCTCGATCCCAGGACCCTGGGATCATGACCTGAGCCGAAGGCAGATGCTTAACCATCTGAGCCACCCAGGTGTCCTGAGCTGAATTTTTAACCTTATTCCAAGGAGATTAAAAATTGCTGAGTGAATTAAGGGGAGACCAACCTTGGCTTTGTTGCAGGCCCTTCATTCTAGCTAGACCTTGTATCCAAAGCACTGTGAAACTATGGGTGAATGCACTCCACTTTTCTGGCCTAGTCCATTGACCCAGAACTCAGAAAATACCTCATAGTGAAAAGTCCTCTTGTGTCTGGGTCAGGTGCATAATGTGGTGAGGCAGATTGTACTTGCCATAGATGGCCATAACAATAACTCTCATGCTGCATATTCTTCATGTAATGTGACTTGTGATATTCTGTGAGGGGTGGAATCTATGTTCTCTCTCCTTCAAATTGGTCAGGATTTTGTTTCAAAAGTATGATGGAAGGAACACAACGTGAGCTCTAGCTCATAAAATATGACTCAGCTTCAGCCTTTCTTGTTGGATTCTTTCACTCTTACAGCCCTCTGAGGCAATGTTAACAATTCAACTGCCCCGAGGCCACCAAACTGTGAAGAATCCCAAACTATTCCATAGGGATTATATGACAAGCTCTGGGACCACATGGACAGAGAGAGAAAGAGAAACCGAGACAGAAAGAGCCATTTAGCCCTCAGCTATTCCATCGTTCCACCATTCCAGCTCCAGTCACACCTGAACGCAACCACTTGAGAGACTCTAGGCCAGAATCACCCAGCTGATATTTCCTGGAATTCTTGTCCCACAGAAACTACAAGAAACTAAGATTGTTGTTGTTTTGAGTCAAAGTTTAAGCCTAAATTTTGAAGTGCTTTTTTTTTTTTTTTTTCCCCCAGACAAATGTATAACTGGAACATCCAGTTTCCGGTCTGAGATGCTAGCACTATAAGATGGTCAAAATTTCTGCTGTTTCTTTATTCCCCTATAAAATTTGTCTAGTAGGGCCAATAGAAACACAACTTATGCCAAGATCTGGCAAATTCCCAGAGGGAATGAAATAGCTGGCAATCATTAAATCATTTTAAAAGGCTTTTTTTCTCTGGAATTTTAGTGCATCTGGTCCTTGTTGCTTCAACCGGTCTCTGATATATTTAAAAACACATTTATTTATTCATTTGTTTATTTATTTGCAGTTTATTCTTTTATTTCCTAGTTACCATGGAGGAATTCTTGGCCTGCTAAGACATAATCCATTCTGTTCCAGTTCTGTTTAAAGGCAAATATCCCCTTTACTCACTATACCTACTTCCAGCTAAGTTTTACCATTGCATGTGTCACTATTTAGAAGACACACACATACACATACACAAATGTTTTGCTGTTTGTTATAATACCTGTGTACTAATCAATATACTAATCTATACTACTCAGTATAGAATCCAGGATTTTCTGACTCCAAAATAAAGTTACAGATATGCTATTCCTTATCTTGAATGATGGATAATTTTTTTCTAACATTCACCATTTCAGAGTGTTATAGAAATAAATAGTAAAGGCAGTCATACCCAGAACAAAACAGATGCCTTCTGAAAAAGCTGCCCCACTTCTCAATGGCCCAGATTGGATCACACAACCATATAGTAACCAATCACCACAGTACATCCGGGATGTAGTAATTGATACAAGTCAATTAAGGCTCACTCCTGTACTTGGGGGGCAGAATGATCACTAAGAATTTTGAGGTTCTGGTTAGAAGGGGAGAGAAAATATACTAGTTGGTATTCTTAATACCAAACAATATAGAATTATTTCTGTAATTTGTGCTAAAAAATATTAGACAGCTATCAGAGGGTCCATTGTATATACAACCTAGCTAACCACTGTAGAAATGGAATGGCATACAATTTAAAGAAATACCATAAATCCAAGAATCTGTTTAGTAAAATTCCACCTACAATAAATTTGCTGCCATGTCACAGGATCTAGACATTCCAGAACACTCACCATTGCACTGCTTGCCTATGGCTTCCTAGGTTCCTATTCATTCCAAAATGATGATTTTGAGAAGAGGCATATTGTCCTCATTTAGTGTTTAAGCCAGGCCCCATATCCAACTTCTCCTGGATTTATCTGAAATATTCAGATGCTGCCCTAGTAAAAGAAGAACAACAACAACAAAGAAAAACAAATGTCCATGTTATGTCTTTTCTTTTTCCTTGCAATGCTAGTCACACATTTCCAACACAGGTAAAGTACAGTTTAGGGTTTCTCAAGTACATCCATTGCATTAGAGGTCAAATTCAATTGTGCTCCAGACCTTCATGACCATGACTAAATTATATCTTTTGCTTCGGTAATAAATTACCACAAATTTAGTGGTTTTAAATAACTAAAATTTATAATCTTCCAGTTCTATATGTCAGAAGCATGGCATGGGTCTCACTGAGCTGAAATCAAGGTGTTGGCAGGGCTGCACTCCTTTCTGGAGGCTCTAGGGAGAATCCTTCAAAGAGAGTAACTAACTTTTTTTTTTTTTTTTCCTGTGGTGTCACATTTTTGTCTGGCTGACTACACCAGGAGTTTCTCCCATTTTGATTATATTGAGCCCATTTTAACAATACAAGATAATCTCCCCATATCAAGGACCTTAACCCTAATAAGGCCCAAAGTCCCTCTTGCCATGTAGGGTAACATACTCACAGGATCTGTGGACATTGGCGGGGGGTGGGGGAGTGTTTGAATGGAGTACCTAGTTTATTTCTGACGTAGATGAATCCCAGCACAGTGGTAGATTCTGGGACGAAGGTGTGGGTGTCACGGTCTGAGCTAGCACTCCATCTTGCAGGTGCAGAAGGCGTTGACCTGTGTGGACGCTGTGCTGTTGCCCGCAGCACTGTGACGCCCAGCACCTGGTGCATAGCGTACGTTGCCTCGTATTACTTGTGCGTCGTCACGTAAATGAAGGTGAGTATTGAGGTCATCTGGAGGTCATGGCCCCACTTCTGCTTGTGGGTCAATAGCCTGACCAGGACTGCACCCTCGCCGTCTTCCTTGCACTGGTCTTGGACGCTGATGACGTAGCAGGGCATGCACACCCGCGAAAAAACCCTCATGCACCAGGTGGGCGCTGCCCAGATGTGCAGGTAGGCCAGGTTGAGGTAGACCCAGGGCAGGGCAGGGGAAAACGGAGGGAGCCGGCTGCCGGATGACCCGGATAAGGACCTGGGCCCCTTGTCACTGGCTTCGCTCCGGACTCTGAGTTGCCCACTGGCCTGGCCCTCAACATCCACCCTCCTTGGATTGGCAGTTACCAGAGTGGCTTTGAGGGAGGTAGTACCAGCGTTGGGGTGAACCAGGGACTTCCTTATATTGCTGAGGCCCTCATATTGCTGACAGCTGGGGCTGCTGCGGGGAGGGTGAACAGCACATTCACCCTCGCAGAGGGTGAGGTCCACGATGCAGATGTTGGGCCGAAGAACGCCGAAGTCCTTCTTACCCTCGTCGGAGTCCATGGTGCCAGGGGACGGTGGGTAGGGACTCGCCCCTGGAGCACCCGCCCGCCCCTGCCATTGGAGCTGCAAGGGGAGAGGGGTGTCGGTACCATGGGTACAGCCTTGTAGTGCTCAAGCTCTCCGGACCACTCCAGACACAAGCTCTCGTGGTGCGAGGAAGTAGAGAACCGCGCATGCGGCCCCGGTGCGCGAGCCTCAGCCAGTCCCCCTTCGCCTTAGTGCAGTGGTGCGCTTCAACGCAACGCATGCTCGAAGGAAGCCGAGAGGCATCTCTGTGTGGCGTGGAGAGCGCAGCCGCCCTCGGCAGGCAGCGAGGGAGTGGTCACCGTGGGTGAACCACCTGGTCTCGCGTCCATGTCCAGCAGGGGACTTAGCGACAGCCACCTGCTGACCTCAGCCTGGTGGGCTCCGGCGGGCGAGAGAGTGCGAGGGCAGGAGCTGCTGCTGACCAAAAACAGCTCCAGCGTTTTCTCCTCCAAACTATTGCTGTCTGACCCGAGGGCCTTAGCCCCACTAGCAGGCTGCTCTCCAGGCTGGGCGTGGCCACCATTTCGGGGCTCCTGGAAGTTGCTTGGCTGATTCTTCCACACCTGCAGCTGGAACACGGTAGGAGCTACTGGGCGCTTTCTCCGTGGATGGGACACCTGGGCGGGATGAGCTGTTCGCTCTGCTGGGCTTGAGGGCTACCTGGAGATCCGCCTTCCTGACACCAACCACAGGGGAGGCTGCCCTGTGTACCTCCCGGGGATGGTTCTGAGGGGCTCCTGGGCTTACCTCCTAAGGGACCTGGCTGCAACCGGGGAACAGCACCTTTCTTGGTGGGGCCATGGGGTGCCCCACCAGCCAGGCACACATGGAAGCCAGCGTGCAGTCGGTGTAGGCTGAGGTGGGTGCAGCTGGCCATAACTGTCTTCTAGAAGGATTTGTCAGGCTGGGCTGGCAGTAGCCAGTAGCCAGTGGCTCAGGGGTAGGGGTGTGATGCTCCGCCAGTCTAGGAGGCTCTGGGCTAGCTCCGCCTAGCACTCACTAGCACCAGCTGTGAGGCACACTGGCATTGAGAAGCAGGACACCCCGGTTGGGTGAGATAAGCCTGCAAAACCTGCCTTCCCTAGAGCCTTCACCGATGGCCGCCTCATCATACTAGTCCAACTTTTGTTTTAGGAGACTAGTGAGGCCACAGAGGCTGTCAAGGCTCAGGTGGGTCACCAGGATGGCTCCTACCTGGTCCAGGTGCCTCATTAACTTCTAGAAGCTCATTGAGATTATAGCTGCCTTTGAGCAGCACTGTGAAGCCACTGATGGTGAAGAAGGTGGCATCACCAAGGCCTTAGGGTAAGATGTAGCAGCAGGGCCCTTGAGCCTGAGAAAGCCCACTGAGGCTGGTGACTCCAGCAACTCCACCACTTACCCTAAGAACACTCCTGGGCCCTTGGAGACTGACAGCTGCATGCTTCCTGCCCAGGGTGTGGAGTATTAGTCTGGTGTGGACTTGGGTGGTTAGCTACCGTTTTTGCACCAGGGGTAGCAAGGAGTGAAGGGTGGGGATCACTTTCTTTTTCTCATAGAAGAGGTTTTATCGCAGGTTTTCTCCTTCTCACATCCACCCCCACTCAGTACTTCAGAGCCCCTTCTCTCTCCACCTATTGTCATGAGTCTCTGGATTACTTGATAGTGCTTTTTGGGATCACCACTGGGGCCACCTGAGAGGTCAAGCTGGGCTCCAATGAGAAGGAGCCGATCCTGCTGTTATGGAAAGTTGTGGATCTGGCCAACAACAATTACACAAAGTAACTGGCACAAAGTACTAGTTAGACTGGATCAGGTGGAACTAATGGAAAATTGTAAAGAAACTAAATCCATGCCAAAAACCTCCCAGCAGCTGGTGGACCCAGCCCTGAGACAGTTTAACCAGTCAGTGAGCAAGGAACTGATCATTGGGGTAGGAACCTCCTTCTGTCTCTATATTAATAGGCAACCTCATGTCAGGCAAATCCTACATCCCATGGCTTCCAGGAAGAATGTATTATTGCCTGAATACTTCTTCTTCATCTTCTTTTTTTTTTTCTATCTTTGAAGAGAATTCAAGAACTGTTACTCTGGTTCATCTGACATTGATAAACTGGATATTGCAGCAATGACACAGTGTTTAAATTTTGAGAATAGTTCAGTCTCCCAGTATGGAACCTCTCAAGTTAGATGTGGGGAGTATAATTTTAGCAATGATTTCGGAGCCCTATAATCATAGGTTTTCAGATCCAGAGATAGTAAGTTCCAAATTTCAAAGTGGCACTTGCAGCAAAATGGAACTTATTGATAACACTGTAGTCAGGACTCAAGGTTTACTATGGCAGTCCAGATCAAGATGTTGCATGATTCTTCAAATGACCTTATATTGCTGTGGGAAGTACAGCACTTTGTCTGAATGCCCAGGGGGAAGGAATAGAGAAGCCCCAGTTAGGTTTGTAAGTGAGGAGCACAGAGACCTAGCACTGCAGAGGCTCAAATATCACGTGGAGACCCAGTACACTGAGCTTTACAAAGCAACAGGTGATGATTTTCTTTTAAACTTACTTGTGGTACATGCAGAGAAGTAGCCCAGTTCCTCTCTAACGTCATCATCTGCATGTGAGTGCTCACAACTGATGAAGTGGTGGTCTTTCATTACTGGAAAGAAGACATCTTCTTTGTTACTTCCCTGGACAGTAGGCCAACAGGAAATGCTTTTGTCTTCTTTGTTCATGAGGAATATGTACAGAATACATTGAGGAAGCATAAGGACTTGTTGGGTAAAAGATACATTGAACTCTTCAAGAGCAGAGCAGCTGAAGTTTAGCAGGTAATGAATCAATTCTCAGTCCCTCTCATTTCTCTTCTAACTATTATTCCAGTGCTGCCTCAGCAGTTTGTACTCCTATAAATGTTAAAGACCATATACACCTTTGAGATCTTTCCTATGCAGCCTCAATTGAGGGCATCCTGGACTTTCTTGGGGGAGTTTTCTACAGATACTGAAACTCACAGGGTTCACATGGTATAGAATCATCAGGGCTACCCATAAGGAGATGCCATTATCCAGATGTAGTCTACAAAGTATGGCAGCACAGAAGTGTCCTTAAAAACAAACAAAACAAACAACAACAACAACAACACACACACACACACAAACTGTGAAGGAAGAGATCAGAAGTCTTTTAGTATTCAGATGAGGAATTGAACTTTGTGTTCATGGGATGGGGTACATTTTATTTTTTTGTTTTTTGTTTTTATATTTACCAGTTTATTATATAATAAAACCTATGATAAAGGATACAGATGAACAGCCAGGTGAAAATGTACACAGAGTGAGGTCCCAAGCACAGGAACTTCTGTCTCTGTGGAGTTGGGGTGTGCCACCCTCCTGGCGTGTGAATGTGCTCACCAACCCATAAGCTCTCTGAACCGCATTCTAATTGAGATTTTTTTTTTTTTTTTATGGAGGCTTCATCACATAGGCATGGTTGATAATTAACTCCATTTATAGTCCCTCTCCTCTCTAGGGGGAATGAGAGGTAGGGCTGAAAGTCCCAAGATTCTAGTCATGGCTTGGTCTTTCTGTGACCAGCCCCCATTGAAGAACCCACCAAAAGTCACTTCATTAGAACAAAAGACACTTCAGGATATTCCAAAGGATTTAGAAATCCAATATTGGATGTTGCTATTACTCAGGAAATTGCAAAGGACTTAGGAGCTCTGTGTCAGCAATTGGGATCAAAGATGAAATGTTAGGAAAAAAAGATTCACCTAACACCTCTATTACAAGAGGTTTTAGGAGCTCTGCATTAGGAATCAGGAGCAGATCGATATATACACACACCCATTATTTCACACCAGGTAATCTGAGTTTCTTTTTTTCCTCCCACACCTCACCTTCACTCCCCCCACCAACTATACAATTAATCTGGTTAAGCCAAAATCCTGCTATTGAGATTTTATTAGATTAAGCCACAGCCCTAGTGCCAAGAGGCAGTGATAGGATGTCTGTATTAGTTTTCAATTGTTACCTAACGAATTTAACCCAACTTAGTGACTTAAAGAACACCCATTTATTCACAGTTCTGTAGGTCAGAAGTTAGTCATGCTTGACTGTGTAGGGTCTCACAAGGTCAAAAAGTATGGGCCAGGCTGGGCTCTTACCTAAAGGTCATTGTTTTTTGCCCTAGCCGAATAGCCAGAGGTGGGCCAGTGAGCCCCAGATAGACCACCTTACCATGATTCCTCCTCACCCTTGATGGGAGAGATAAATGCTGACTCTGCTCTGAAAGCTCCCAACTGCAAAGTTTTCTCCTTCAGCTGTTGTGGCTGAAGGAAGCTTGGGGACCCCACCTGCACAGGGGCTTTTTCTTTCTGAAATCCACCTGTGCTTTGCCAGGTGAGGGCCTGTGGTTGTAGAACTTTTTAATCTTCCCTAGCACAGAAGTTAGCTAGATGCTTGGACCAAAAGACAACAAGTAAACCAAGAAGATGTGGGCGGAGCCATTTCTGTTCTTCATCTCAGAAAGCACATCACTCTGGATTCTGGTAGAAGGAGTTAGCATGGTCTGGCCAGAAGGTCATATTATGATTTCAGATATGGAAGATGGCATGGTGACCCCAGGTGCCTGTAAAAAGCCCTATGAGTCTGGAGCCTTGATAGCTCTGGTGCGAACAATTACAGAGAGTATGACATTCACATAGAGGGTCTGCCAACTCCAGAAAGCACATTCATGCCTAAGAGGAAAGTCAGAGTACTACAACCCTGCATGTGGCAACTATTTACTCCATGGAGAAAGAGGATGGAGGGACACAGACAACAATTGAGAAAGATGGCTTGGTGACAGTGACTTTGGTTGGAATCAGAGTTGAGGGTCGTATCAGCCATTGCATTCATTAGTGGGATCATCTTTGCAGTTGAGTGAAAAATGTTGGAAGGATACCCTGAAGAGCTAAAGAATTGTGCCATTCTACCCACATGTTTAAAAAAGAGAGTTTACTGGGGCACCTGGGTGGCTCAGTCGTTATGTGTCTGCCTTCGGTTCAGGTCATGATCCCAGGGTCCTGGGATGGAGCCCCGCATCAGGCTCCCTGCTCAGCGGGAAGCCGGCTTCTCCCTCTCCCACTCCCCCTGCTTGTGTTCCTGCTCTCGCTGTGCCTCTCTCTGTCAAATAAATAAATAAAATCTTTAAAAAAAAAAAAAGAGTTTCCCGTTTTTCCCATCCCTGAGCATGTGGAAATGGAAATGCTTGGTCAGTCCACTCAAAATCCATGATGATCCCTCCAATTGCCAATAGTAACCTAAGGAAAGATAATTCATAAGACTTGCTCCTCTAAACATTTGTCTTCTAATTTTAATATATATTTTGTGTATATATATATATTTAGTATATATTTTGGAAAAGGTGATTTAAAAGACAAAATGCATAGAAAATGGGGCAAAACTATGTAAGCTGATTTGTAACAGAGAAAGACAATATAATTCAGTGTGAGAAACTATGATAATGTCTTTGTTCTAATCATACTGTTATTGTTAAAATGCAAAGGGGATATTTATACCAATGGAGTCCTAGGGCCTAGTGCTATGTCAATAAGTGGCATACACATTCTGCAATTTCTAGTCTGTTAAAATCTACACATCCCAGTCTAATTTGTTATATTTTTAAAGCTTGATTTGGTGTGAATACTAAAGTAGAAAAACTAGACTTGGATAATATGTAATGAGCAACTGTCTTTCACTTGTTTAGATAAATCATTACAAAAGCACCCCATTTAAATCATAAATAGGAAGTTTATACTTTGGAGAAGGCATTTTGTTTCTCACAACAAGGACACCAGCCTGCAGGTTTGCTTTACTGCGTTCTCCAGTGACTTGATAACTTTATGACTGAAAGTTTGCTCCTACCTGCCACCTGCATTTCTTTTGGATGATGGGGAGGCAGAGCTAAGGAGGCAGACTTCTTTCTTGTCTATGGCACAGGTCCTTCAGATTGGCTACTTTATTCGGGAATATGGGGATCTCTGTCCTGTATTCAGAGGAAGCTGCTAGACGCTCAATGTTGATGCAGGCTCAAGTGTTCTAGAAAGTAAGAACCATGATGGTTCCCAAACTAAAAGAAACCCTGTGTGTGCCCCTAGCATGAGAAATAGAACCTGTCCATTTTCTAACGCTTACTTCTGCTTCAGAGGACAAATGTGGGAAGCAAAAAATAGTCTTGCAAATACTAATTTTAAATATGTAGCTTAAAAATAAAAGATACTCCCAGTCAGGGCACCTGGGTGGCTCAGTCAATTAAGCATCCAACTCTTGATTTCGGCTCAGGTTGTGATCTCAGGGTTGTGAGAGCAAGTCCCGCCCTGGGCTCTGTGCTAGGTGTGGAGTCTGTTTAACATTCTCTCTCTCCCTCTGCCCCTACCCTCCCTGCTCACACACACATACTCTTTCTCTCTCAATAAATAAATAAATACATACATACATACATACATACACAAAACAGATGAGTACATATTTTTTAAATGTAGATACCTTGCTTGAGCCAAGAAAATTGCTAACTAAAAGTAATTATTAATGATTTAAATGCAAAGCCAAGAGTAGGTTAACCTTTAATTGGGAATATTGGTAAGTATAGGTTCTTTTTATTTTTTTCTAAGTATTTTTTAGCTATACTAAAATTATTGTACCCAAAAATAGTGTTAATGTTAAAAACAAAAACATAACCCAGGTTACTCACTGTCAGAGAATGAAATTGCAAATAAGCAAAGGAAGAACACTAAAAGAAACCCTGTGGTATTGGAACAAGGTGGGAAGGATTAATGTGCACTTGTAGATTAAAAAACAAAACAAAACAAAAATGATAGATGAATAGAGATAGGAAAGGAGGGAACAAGTTATACATGGAAATAAAATATCGATGAATATGTGTACATGGGTTAGTATACATATATATATTTGTATATATACACACATATTTCTTGCCACTGTCTACTAAGTTGGAAGACTAGAAGTGTGGCATTCAGGTAGCAAGGAGCATACTTGGTGCCCAATCTTGGTTTCTAACTACCATCATTCAATAAAAGTTGCCAATACTCCTTGGAGAGCTCTCTGACTCCAGCCCTGGTGTAGGAAAAAAAATGCAAAATAAATCTTCCCTAGATTTCATGGTGTTATCATAGAAACCTTAGCCTCCTGAGCTATGGAAAATATTATGCTATAAAGACAGAATGTTTGCCTTCACTTCCCTTAAAATAGTTTTTATATTTCACATGCAATGAGGAACAGATGAATGGCCATTTGTTTTTTTGTTTTTTGTTTTTTGTTTTTTTTTAGTGATGAAACTAATTGATTCCACCCATAACCCTTCTCTCTTATCTCCCAAAGACCCAGGTACTTGCATTCTATGATGGACATTTGGATTAGAGTATTATCTTCCTACGTATTTATATTTCAAAAGGGATGGGATCCTGGACAGTGGTGACATCTTTAGATTGTGAAAAAGCTTATCTTCCCTTAGAAAGATAAATTTATATGCCAAAGTGTTAACCTAAAGATTCTTTCCTATCTGTTTCTAAGGCAACTCAGAAAAAAAGAGGTAGGGGGCACCTGGGTGGCTCAGTCGTTAAGCGTCTGCCTTCGGCTCAGGTCATGATCCCAGGGTCCTGGGATCGAGCCCCGCATCAGGCTCCCTGCTCGGCGGGAAGCCTGCTTCTCCCTCTCCCACTCCCCCTGCTTGTGTTCCTGCTCTCGCTGTCTCTCTCTCTGTCAAATAAATAAATAAAATCTTTAAAAAGAAAAAAGAGGTAGGAGTGAATAAGAGCAATTAATGGTCTTTTTCTCCTTTTTAAGTAGAGTAAATTCCTCTTTATCCCTTGCTTAGAGAGTGAGACTGCCACTTGCATAGGATAGTTTTCTACCTAGCTCTTCTTGGGTTCCTTTTGAAGAGACTGATGCTGCAATATTATTTTGGCTGTTGATTTTGCTATAAGGAAAATGAAGTTTTTTTTTTTTTTCTTTTGTTGGATGTTGATGCCTCTTCATATTAAGAAAAATATAAACATCTCAACAACTATATATGTTGGTGTGTGTGTGTGTGTATGTGTGTGTGTATATATAGCCCTTATATATATATATATATATATATATATATATATATATATATTGCCCTTAACATATGAATTTTGGAACATCTGTGGTACCAGAAACTGATAAGGTTCGTAATAGAAAAAAAGGGTAAGTCTAAAGGTCAAAGCTATAACCATTTGTGGAGGAAGAGAAGGAAGAATGATGATGATGATGATGAGTTATTATTGGATTATAACCTTATCTAAGTGATTAAGCTCTCCAGCAGTAAGAGTCATGATAGAGGATGATCCAAGATGGTGGCATAGGAAAATCCTGAACACACCTCTTCCCACAGCACACCAAATCTATAGCTGCACATGGAAAAATTCCTTCTGAAAAAGACCTGAAAACTAGGTAAAAAGCTTCTTTATAACAAATGATAAAAGGCCCACATCAGGATGGGTAGAAGAGGCTAGAATATGGTTTCACCAAAAACTCCATCCCTGGCAGAGTAACCCACAGTCAGCAAAGGTGTCACAAATCAGAATCTTCTCCTTGAGGAGTGAGAGGTTTGTGCCCCACATCAGGCACCCCAACCCTTGGGACTTAGACCAGAGACAAACCCCCCAAACATCTGGCTTTGTAGGGGACTGAGATACTGCTCTTAAAAGGCGTGCACACAGACTCACTCCAGGGGCCCAGTGCAAAAGCAGCAGTTTGAAAATTCCTAAACTGTATGTGAAGAGGATCATTTTGCCAATTTAAAATGTCTGCCAGAAGGGCAGTTGCTTGTTGGTACTCTCTCCAGGGACAAAGGTGCTGGTGGGCACCATTTTCATTTTCCTTCTACCTTGTGTAATTGGGTCCATGCAGTCCCTGCTCTTTCCCACTGCCCTACTAAAACCTGGTCCTGTACTCTTCCACTGCCCTGCTAAAGCTGGAGGATGTGCCTTGACTCTGTACTCTCCCTCTGCCTCACTAAATCCAGCAGGCATGCATGGTCTGCAAAGGGGGCCCTCCTTGATCACCTGGCTCTGATGGCCAGGGAGACTTATATTCTAGATCCCATGGGACTGTAATGATTGGTGAGACAATTCTTGTCAGGCTACCACTCCCAGGGCACTGCACAGGCAGCAGACTGAAACACATCTTGACTCCTTCTGTGGAAAAGGGCTATTTACTTGTCTTAAGAGCTGCATCTTGAAGAGCAGGCTTCAGCCTTTCTATATATTTAGAGGCTATAGAGTTGGTCTCAGGGAAGGTAGGCCCAGTAATACCATCTTTGCACTCCACCTTTGCCTCACTAGCTCACTGGTACTTGCCGGAAAGGAGCTTATGTACTTGTCCATAGTCCTGATTTTTGTAACTGCCACCCAGTGAACACCTTCAGATCACCTGGTGTGGAGGTCAGCAGGGTTTACAATTGAGGCCCCACAGGACTGTATATATTTATATACTTTAAAAACTCCTGCCTGAGGGTCTGGCTTTAAGTCACCCTGAAAATATGTGCTGACTGTGATCCCTCCCTTTGGAAGACTGACACACCCTAACAACTGAGACCTATCAAGGACAAGTCAGGCTGATTAGACAAACACAAAGGTTTGAGAGACAACCAAGAGCTAGGTCAATGTTAAACAATAATGTTTATCTCCTCCACAAGGCCATTCTTAAAAGGCTGGAAGAGATAGCTGTTTCACCTAATAGATGAAAAGAAATAAAGAGTCAAGCAGAAAAAGGAAACAGAACAATATATCCCAAATGAAAGAACAAGATAAAATCTCAGGAAAAAAATAAATCATAATGAAACAGAGAAAACTGATTGACCTAATAAAGAGTTCATAGTAATGGTCATAAGGAGGCTCACCGAACTTGGGAGAATGGATGAACACAGAGAGAACTTCCACAGAGATAAAAAATATAAGAAAGTACCAAACAGAAGTCATAGAGCCAAATTCAATAACTGAACTGAAAAATACACTAGAGATGTACAACTGCAGACTACATGAAGTAAAGAAAGGATCAGTCATCTCAAAAAAGTGGGGCAGTGGAACTCATGCAAACAGAACAAAAAGGAAAAAAAAATAAGACGTGAAGACAGCTTAAGGGACTTATAGGACAACATCAAATAGAATAAATAACATTCACATTATAGGGGTCCCATAAGGACAACAGCTTGTGAAAGGGACAGAAAACTTTATGTGAAGGACAACAGCTGATAATTTACTTAACTTGTTGCAGGAAAGAGACACTCAGATTCAGAAAACATGGTAAGTTCCAAGTAAAATGAACCTTGAGCAAGTCACTTCCCTTCAGTTGCTTTTGCCATAAAATAATGGACATTAACTAGATGTTCTCTGGGTCCGTTTGACAGTCACAATGTTATAAATTTATTTCTGCATTTTGTCTCAGTGGATGCACACACTGGTTCAAGCCACGTGGCTGGTGGCCTGCAAGAAGGGTGTACTTTTGTTCTGCTTCTAGTCACTGTTGTTTTTGCTCTACTGTGCCCCATCAGCAGATTTTTCAGAAGAAACTGCAAGTCAGAAGGAATTGGCATGATATATTCAAAGTACTGAAAGGAAGAAACTTCCAACCAAGAATACCTAGCAAGTTTACTATTCAGAATTGAAGGAGAGATAAAGAGTTTTCCAAACAAACAAAAGCTAAAGGAATTCATTGCTTGTTCTTGTTCCTGATCTTAGAAGAAAAGCTTCCAGGACCAAAATCGGGAACAAGACAAGAATAACCACTCTCCTCACATTATTCAACACAGTTTTGGAAGTCCTAGCAAGGGCAATTAGGCAAGAAAATGAAGTAAAAGACATCAAAATTGGGAAGGATGAAGTAGGACTGGTCACTCTTTGCAGATGACATGATTTTATATATAGAAAATCCTAAAGATGCCACCAAAAAAATGTTAGAACTAAAAAGGAAATTCAGTAAAGTTTCAGGGTACAAAATCAACATACAAAAATCAGTTGGGTTTCTGTACACTAACAACAAATTATCCGAAAGAGAAATTAAGGAAATAATATTATTTATTATTACATGAAAATAATAAAATACCTAGGAATAAATTTAAGCAATGAGGTGAAAGATCTCTACACTGAACACTAAAAGACATTGATGAAAGAAAATGAAGAATACACAAATAAATGTAAAGATACCGTTGCTCATGGATTGAAAGAATTATTTTTTTAAATGTTCATCTTACCCAAAACAATCTATAGATTCAATGCACTCCCTATGAAAATTGCAAAGACATTTTTCACAGAACAAACAATTCTAAAATTTTATGGAAACACAAAAGACCTCAGGTAGCCAAAACAATCTTGAGAAAGAAGAACAGAGCTGGAGGCATCACACTTCCTTATTTCAAACTATATTACAAAGCTATAGTAATCTAAACAATATGATATTGGCATGAAAATAGACATGTGGATCAATGGAACAGAATAGACAGCCCAGAAATAAACCAACACATACAAAGTCAATTAGTTTATGACATAGAGGCAAGAATATGGGGAAAAGACAGTCTCTTCAATAAATGGTGTTGGGAAAACTGGGCAGCTACATGGAAAAAACAAAACAAAGCACCTATCTCATATAATATATAAAAATTAACAAAATGGATGAAAGATTCGAGGGTAAGGCCTTAAATTATAGAATTCTTAGAAGAAAACATAGGCCATAAGGTCCTTGACATCAATTTTGTTGGTGATTTTTTTAGATCTGACTCCAAAAGCAAAGGCAACAAAAGCAAAAATGAACATGTGGTACTACATCAAACTAAAAAGCTTCTGCACAGCAAAGAAATCATTAACATAATGAAAATGCAAACTACTGAATGAGAAAAAATATTTGTAAATTGTATATCTGATAAGGTGTTAACATTCAAAATATATAAAGAACTCATATAACTCAATAGCAAAGAAAAAAATCCCATTAAAAAATGGATAGAAGAGGGGTGCCTAGGTGGCTCAGTTGGTTGAGGTCTGCCTTCAGCTCGGGTCATGATCCCGGGGTCCTGGGATCGAGCCCCACATCGGGCTCCCTGCTCGACGGGGAGTCAGCTTCTCCCTCTCCTCCTTGCTCATGCTCTCTCTCGCTATCTCTGTCTCTTTCAAATAAATAATATCTTTTAAAAAAATGGGTAGAAGATCTGAATAGATAATTTTCCAAAGACACACAGATGGCTAACAGGCACATGAAAATATGCTCAACATCAGTAATGATCAGGGAAATGAAAATCAAAACCACTGTGAGATATTACCTCACACCTGTTAGAATATTATCAAAAAGATAAGAAATAACAAGTGTTGGTGAGGATATGGAGAAAAGGGAATGCTTGTGCACTATTGGTGGGAATGTAAATTAGTGCAGCCACTATGGAAAACAGAAGGGAGGTCCCTCAAAAATAAAAAATAAGAACTACCATACAATCCAACAATTCTACTTCTGTGTATTTATCCCCCAAAAATGAAAAAAAAAAATCCTAATTGAAAGAAACATATACACACACCTATGTTCACTGAGACATTATTTACAATAGCAAGATATGGAAATGACCTAAGTTTGCATTGATGGATGCATGCATAAAGATGATGTGGTATATATACAAAGGAATACTACTCAGACATAAATTACAACATGGATGGACCATATGGGTATTGTGCTAGTGAAATAAGTCAGACAGAGAAAGACAAATGTTGTATTATTTTACTTATATGTGGAATCTAAAAACAGACAAAACCCCAAAAGGAAATGAACAAACATATCTCATAGAGAACGGAATGGCAGTAGGCAGAAGGGAGAGGGCTTAGAGGTGGGTGAAAGGGGTAAAGGAGGTCAAGAGGTACAATTTTCCAGCTGTAAAATATATAAGCCATGGGAATATGATGTACAGCATGGTGACTGTAGTCAATAATATTGTAGTTCATATTTGAAAGTTTCCAAGAGAGTAAATTTTCCATGTTCTCATCACAAGAAGAGGAAGGAGAAAAGAAGAAGAAAGACTCATTGATATCTTGAACCCCCATTCAGTCACATCATGTCTGTGGTGTTTATGCCCCCAATTTAAAACTTCAATCTAGGGCCCCTGGGTGGCTCAGATGGTTAAGCGTCTGCCTTCGGCTCAGGTCATGATCCCAGGGTCCTGGGATCGAGTCCCGCATCGGGCTTCCCGCTCCTTGGGAGCCTGCTTCTCCCTCTGTTTCTCTCTGTCTCTCATGAATAAATAAATAAAATCTTTAAAAAAAAATAATAATAATAATAAAAATAAAACTTCAATCTAATTTTATGGAAACATTAGACAAGCACAAATTGAGGAACATCCTACAGAATCAATATATGACTAAATTTTTGCAAAAATATTAAGGTCTTGGAAGACATTGACTGACTGTCAAAAATATTGGAGGAATCCAAGAGACATAGCAATTAATGCAATGTTGTATCCTTAATAGATCCAGAAATAGAGAAAAAGGACATTTGTGGAAAAACTGGTGAAATTAGAATAAAGTAATAATTAACATTATCATATGAATGTTAATTGCACTGTGGTTATATAAGATGTTAACATCAGGAGAATCTGGATAAGGATGTATGAGAACACTATTTTTGCAAATCGTCTGTAATTCTAAAATTATTTAAAAATGAAAATTAAAAAAAATATGGCTAGGAAACACATTATGAGAAAATAAACTAAAAATGTGTTGTTCGAACCTGGTAGTATAACTAATATTTTACACTGTATTTTATATTTATTTACATTTCCATATCTCAAGAAGACATTTAAGATATAGAAATATACATATATTATAGTATTTATGACCACAAAACTATTTAAAATATAAGCAGGGAAAAAGCTGGAATGAGCACACAAAAGTATCAGCAGTTGTCATTTGTTCAACTATATGTTCAAAAGCTATTTAGTGAGAATCTATTATGCAATAGATACTATGATGGACTCTAGAGGAGCTTGAATGAACAAGACAGAAATAATCTTTGCCTTCAGGGAACTTACATTCAATTTTGGGAATAGATTAAAATAATCCTATAACATAAGTATTTAGTAACTAAAATAAATGCTATAAAAGCAACAAAAAAGTGGGCAAGATGGAGGTTAACGGGTATGGACAGACCCACTGTAGAAAGAATGGTCAGGATGGTTCTGGGAACAAGTCAGGTAGGGCAAGTGCTGGACAATGAGGAAAAACTGGCCCGGCAGAGAAAGAGAGAGAAAAAATTCCAGGAGAAAAGAGGAAAAAAAAAAAAAAAAAGGTATGTATAGCAGTCTTCAAACAGCTAAGGCTGTGATGTCCTGGATGAATTAAGTAATTGAACTTAGTATGTGATGAATGTAGAGAGACAAAAAGTATTCAGACATGCAGGACCTAAAAGACAGTGAAAATGTATTTGGATTGTTATTTTTTGAACAAAATGTGGAGTTACTGAATTGTTGTAAGTAGGGAAGTGAAAGTCGAATTGGAGGGGATAGGAAGGTGTGGTCTTTCAGGAAGTATTTCTTTTCAAAATTCAGATAATATATAACGATTCCTGGGCTGAGGGCTTACACTGGAATGTAGAAAAATAGCTTGAAAAAGCTTTGCAGATAGAATGTTATAGTGACCTGGATATGGAGTGAGGAAAAGGAAGAAATTGAGACTGACTTGGATTGTTGTATTGAGTAATACTGTGAGAAGTAGAGGAAAAGAAAAAGAAAAGAGGGTTTGTTTGCTTTCTTAGCAAAGGCATGCTAACCCTCCCAGAATTATTTTGTTGTTAGCCATGATGGGAAGGCTAGAGTCAAGAGTGAACAGGAGCTAGGAGAAGGTAGGGATTACCATACATTTATTTTTAAGAATGCTATTTGAAAGGTATGGTAGTAGCACAGAGGTAACAGTGTTTTTCCAGTAGAATATTAGAGATGTACTTTTTTTTTTTTAAACTTTAACCTTCTAATTGCTGAAATACAATATTATTCCATTATAACAATGTTGATATCCCCTTAAGTAATTGTGTACATGTGGTAATATTTCTGACATGGATAAGACGTAAAGGAAGAAAAGATTATTTCTGGGTAGCTTTGAAATGTATTTTTTACATCTACTTTAAAATATTTCACAGAGTGAATATATATTACTTTACAACTTAAAGCAATGGTAGTTATAATGTATTAACTAACTGGCTTGGTGGAAAAGTAAACTACCACCAAATAATTGTTATAGATGGAAATCAATTGATTTCAGAATCAAATAGTTATATTTCATTTTGCAAGGGAATTAATATATTAAATATAAAAGCAAATGGATATTGGTACTCACAAGTCTTGTAGACTGAAATTTTATTTTTATTAATGCCATGTGAGTCTTAGAAGTTTCCTAAATTTTACTTATTAAATCAGAATGTAGTTAGTATAAAGAGAAGTTGACCAATATGATTTTTCTTCCTACTCTAAGTGTAATGCACATAATTCACATGAGTGGTTGACCTTGACTTGGCTTAAGTAAGTTAAATGAAGTTTTCATGCTTAAAAATCTGTTAAGAAGAATTATATTATCCCATCCCACGCTCTTGAAGTGCTTTGAAGTAATATAACTGATATCTAGATTTTAAAATCACATGATTTATTTTTTCAGTCACATCTTGCCCAAGTGTGAAAAACTAATATGTCCTACTGAATATATATATTTTACATTTCAGTGGCAAAGAAATTACATACCTCTATTGAAACATAAGTACCTTTTACTTTTATATGGGTTTAGTTCATTTCAATAAATATAAAATTTTGTCTTTTTCATAGCATGTTTGGTAGCAATGAAAGGAAAGCCTACTCAAATTAGTTCATAGAAAAAATGATTTTAACAATGAATAAAACACCCATATGCAAGAAATGGCACCCACAAATAAGAAATGGAGTATAATATGTATAGTCAAGTCATAGAATGACTGGAACTGGTGGCTTGTCACTCACACTTGCATTTTTTTTTTTTTTAATATTTCTGCTTCCCTATAGAGACTTGTTTCTGCTCACAATACACTTAGTATCTCGTGCCTGTCACTGTTTTGCACATGATCCTGGATTTTCAAAGTCCTGACCCTGTTCTTAATTTTCTGTAAATCTGGACCTTCAGTGTCCAACACTGTCTATTCACAGACTCAGAGACTTGTTTTCAATTAAGAGTAAAGAGAATTTAGTTGATAACTGACTAGGGCTGTTTTAATTAGCTAAGGCTCAACATTTAGGCTAGGGGTAAATGTTCTTTTATTACCAAGAAAGAAAACACAAATTAGACCTTTACCCATTTTCTTCAGTTTGGAGACCATTAAGGAGTTTCAGGCTTGTATCCTTGACCAAGTGTATGTAAGTACAGTAGTAATTCTATTAAACCAAAGTCTATCAATATTTATTGAAAATTAGCATCAAGTTGACAGGTGTCATGACAGTTGATAAGTCTTGCTGAGTATAGAGTTGAGAAGGATCCTAAGGCTTAATCTGGGTTCAGTAGTCAAGGGTGCCTTGTTAATAATTAGTGATATAGTCAACTGGCATGGGAGAGTGAGAAAGAGACTAAAATGCAACACATTTGCCATCGTAAAAAGCAATGAACAAGAAATAGAAGAATGTCAGTCCTCAATACCAACATTTTTTCAGTTGTTTGTGTACAAAGAATTGTCTTGTGAACTCATAAAAAGTTTCAGGTGTCCACTCTGGAGATTATTATTTAGTGTTTTGAGATAGGGTTCCTTAATCAGCATTTCTTTCAAACACCCACGTAAGTTTGATTACACTGGAATGATATTCATACTTTGAAAGCAGTGTTCTCTTTAACAAACTTTCTGTTCTCTCTACAGCCCTCCAAATGCCAATCAACTAGATAGTTCATCGAAATGATAAAATATCTGAACTAGTGAAAATGTGAGAGGGTAGCCCAAATATCTAATCTTTCACATGAATTCTTGCTATAAACAAATAAGCAAACAAATAAATACAATATATTTTATTCAGATTGTTTATGCAGCCCCGGGATGGAGTATCCTTGATGTCCTAGAGTATCTATGATTTTATGGGTCAAGTCAATTTATTTGTAGATTCCAGCAACTAGACCTTGTTCTGACTTTTGGAATGTGCTCAAGTGATTCTAATCACTTTTTCCACAAGTAGTCCTCCTATATACTCTTTTCCAAGAAACCTCCTGCTTTTGATATTTCCCTGTATTTGTGGCTTAAGTCCCTTTTCCATCTGAGTTGCCTAGCAGTTTGCTAATGACAGTCATAGTGATTTTTGCCCAGGTTTAAATGTAGTTTCCCATGTGCTTTCATGCATGAATAAGTGCAGTTTGATCCCTGTTCATCATCCAGGCACTTTATATCCATTAAAATTGCAGTTCAGCAAAGTCCTAGAGAAATTACAGTAGAGTATAGTGGTTAAATACTTGAAAGTTGGCCTGAGACAGAAATAGGTTTGAATTCTGACTCTGGGGCGCCTGGGTGGCTCAGTTGGTTAAGCGACTGCCTTCTGCTCAGGTCATGATCCTGGAGTCCCTGGATCGAGTCCCGCATCAGGCTCCCTGCTCGGCAGGGAGTCTGCTTCTCCCTCTGACCCTCCCCCCTCTCATGTGCTCTCTCTCATTCTCTCTCTCTCAAATAAATAAATAAAATCTTTAAAAAAAAAAAAAAAATGAATTCTGACTCTGTTTACTTAGATGTCTGAAATCATGCAAGATTGTTACATATGGATGGATGGATGGTAAATAATTTTTGAGGAAATGTGTTTAATTCATTTTCTTCCCATAATGCTGAAAAAAATAATAGAAAATTTGTTAATTTGACTCTTGGATGAAATACTCATTTTTAAAGTAATTTTCACTGGAGGAAAAATTTAAATGAAAAAAAAAAAAGTTAGATATATAATTGTGACTGGTAAGATCCTAGCTGTACAGAGAATTTGATTATGTGACCAGATTCTTATCATTCGAAATTGAACTAAACCCAATTAGCACTGCAGATATGATCTTTTCTAGAGCCAGTATTTCCATTGCCAAGATGTCTTGTTTGCTTGGATCATAACAACAAACTGGCAGACCTGCCCAGTCATGGCAATTGCCCGCCTGCATTCCTCCTGGCATTCAGAGACCTGAGCTCCATGCTAGGGGACCCATCTCCCTTACCCGATTCTACAGTTCCTTTTTTTTTTTTTTAAACTCATCTACTCAGAACTATCTAATCACTGTCCTTAATCCTTGTGACAGAAACTGCTGTTTGCCCTTTCTTTAACAATTCTCGTCTTTTTCACCAACAGAAAGCTGATTTTGCTGAAGTGGAATGTGCCTGGCAAAGAATGTACAAATAGGCTGTACAAATGGTGTGTACAAATAGGGCTAGCTTGTAACTGAGACCTGGTCGATGAGCTTTAACAGTAGTTTTTATTCATGAAAATGAGGAATTTAAAAAGCGGAGAGAGTTTAAGTCAAACTGACATATGTCATTTTATCTTTCTTCTTTCTTACTGCCTGAAAAGCAAATGCGATGGTGAGAATCCTAGGGATCATCTTGTAAGCATGAGGTTACTTTGAGTATGGAAACCCAAGGATGGCTAAGCACATATATGGAAGCAAGTAGGAAATCAATAACATCATTGAGGTGGCCTGAAAAAGCCAACTGTGCATTTCATTATTTGAGAGTAACTTCCTCTCTTATTTTAAGCATTATTTTCTAATTTCTGTTACTCACAGCCTAACACATTTATACATCACTCTGAGAGAGGTAACACAGGTAAAAATGATGCCAACAATGGTCGTATAGAATGCTGCAATTTTCCAATGGGACCTCTAAAGGTTTGTACACATATTTCTTTCTTTCAAGTACAGAGGAGTTATTAGGAAAGAAGGGATTGTAATTCTTTGAGTTGTCAGAATTTTAGAGGAAATTAAATTCTAAGCTAAATATTTCCTACTTGCTTGTGAAAAGTATTAGTGAATAATGCAGAACTATAAAGATTTTGAAGAACATAATAATTAAGCATGTATGGTAAAATACTTTCTATAAAATTCCTAATCCACAAAATATTCACATTCCTTAAATCTGTTAGAAAAAAAAATTGTCAGTTGTGAAGAACTATTGGAACTTCGGGTGAGGCAATAATTTGTAGTTAGGAGTTGTCCTGTTTATTGCAGAAAGCTTAACATTTCTGGATTCTACCCACTAAAACGATATTCTGCCCTCATTCAATATAAGGGTCAAAAAATGAGTCCTGAGGAGATATTAATTCTTTGTCCCTCCTTCCCTCAACTCTTCTTCCCTCACCTCCCTTGTTGAAAACTACTGCATCAGCTGGAATCTGAGACAATTTTGTTTTGAGAACCTATTTCATTTATTCCTTTATTTACTTCACTTGTTCCACAATTAAGTCCCCATCTCCATTAATTTAAAATATTGAAGTCAGGTAACCTTTATTTTTCTCTAATTAAATTTTGTCTATCCATGCCTCCCTCCTCTCTTGATTCCCATGCAAAATGTTGGAAGACTGTAATCAACATAATTTTAGGAAATACATATTAATGAAATAGTTAAGGGTCTATAATGGAAACAATAGGGAATTTTAGTCTAGATCCACTCCTAATTTGCTACAACCTTTTAGAGTTTTTATTCATCAGTGAAGTATGGTTAACAATATTTTGAATTTCAACCACCTGTTAGTGTTATTAAAATCATATGGAATAATGTGTAATCATTTTACATGAAACAGTGGGATAGTGATATTTCTTTGAAATGTAGAAAAGTTAAAATGACTATATATTTATATATTTATGAATTTATATTTTGAGGCTCAGAGAGTCAGATTATTAGATATATCAGTTTTAGGTTACTTGTATCAAACATACAACTATATATATAAAAAATTGTGAATGTGCCATTGTCTCTTATTTATATTTAAATTTATGTTTATAGTGATAGTGGAAGAATCACAGATAATTATAACCATTCCCCATAACTCACATGTCCTTTATACTGATAGTACCGAAGTATGCGTGGTATGATATCTATTTTCCAAAAAAAATTATATACATATATATTTAATAAACACTCATATAGCATATGCTTTGTGCCAAACTCTGTTTACAAGTATTATGTCATTTAATCCACCTTAAAAACTACTCTATTTTAAAGATGACAAAACTAGGTCACAGAGAGCCTAAAGAACTTTTGAAAGGTCATATGGTTATTACTATTGGGATGCAGACTGCAATTCAGGTAGTCTGACTGAGGGGTTCACATTCTTAACCACTGACAATACAAAGAATTTATATATTTTATGTACAAATTATTTTGATACAATAGTCATTCCATTTGAATTCTTTTTTTTAAGATTTTATTTATTTGAGAGAGAGAGAGAGAGCGCAAGAGCAGGGTGAGGGGCAGGGAGGAAGCAGACTCCCCACTGAGCAGGGAGCCCGATTCGGGGATCAATCCCAGGGCTCCATCCCAGGGCTTGATCCTAGGGCTCAATCTCAGGGTTCCAGGATCATGACCTGAGCTGAAGGCAGACACTTAACCCTTGAACAATGCAGGGGGGTAGGGGCACTGACCCCTGCATAGTCAAAAATCCCCATATAACTTTTGACTCTCCAAAAACTACTTAATAGCTTACTGTTGACTGGAAACCTTATTGATAACATAAACAGTTGTTTAGCACACATTTTGTGTATGTATTATATACTGCAATATTACAATAAAATAAACTAGAGAAAAAATGTTAAAATCATAAGGAAGATAAAGTACATTTATAGTACTGTATTGTATTTATTGAAGAAAAATCTGCATATAAGTGGAACCACATACTTCAAATTTGTGTTGTTCAAGGGTCAACTATATTTGTTTTCCTCTTGCTGTTTTTGGCAATAATGGAATTGAGCTTTTTGTGTATACTTGGCAGCATTGTGACAGGAGAGGGTATGGCAGAAAGAAAAGATGGGAAATATTAATCAACTATAAGGTATCAGTATACTTTTAAATAGAAATTATATAAAATGCTGTAGATATTCTTAATCTTTCCTTAATGACTCATGACACAAAAATAGGGAAGGAAAAGATAATATTAAATTGTGAAAATATTCTGCTAACATTTTAAGTAACACATTAGTCCATATTTTTATATATCACATATTTAAATGAAATTTTATATAAAAAAACATCTCATAAAGTAGAATCATTAATAAATTTGGTAAACTCTCAAAAAATGACTTAAAATTCCTCCCTCATGCACAGAGTGGAAATAAAAATATTATATCAAATATTTCAAACTATTTCCTAGTAAAAAGAACTGTAAGAATCCTAAAAGATATTTAACTTATTTATTTTTCATGATGTTAAATATATTTCATGATCATGAATTATTAATGAATATAATGAAATATAGATGATGTCAGAAAAGGAAATTTTCAGGCTTTTTTGTTGCATTTTAAAGATAATGAAATTGTTCTTATAGTCATCTTAGTTTACTTCCTGAGAAAATTCTATTATCGATAGGAATATATTTTCTTTTCAAACTGTCATATTTGGCAAACATTTTAAAAAATGAAGCCTATAAATAATTACTATTTTATGTCTGTGAATTAGGTGATATATAAACGGAAATAAGTTTGAAATATAGAATTTGTTACTGAATTTATAATTTCCAGATTTACAAACTCATGACCTACAGTTCCATGTTTTCCATTTGGTAGTAGGTTTTGGTAATGTCTGACAATTTTTTTTTTTTTTTTAAAGATTTTACTTACTTATTTGACAGAGAGATAGAGAGACAGCACAAGTAGGCAGAGTGGCAGGCAGAGGGAGAGGGAAAAGCAGGCTTCCCGCCGAGCGGGGAGCCCGATGCGGGGCTCGATCCCAGGACCCTGGGATCATGACCTGAGCCGAAGGCAGACGCTTAACGACTGAGCCACCCAGGCGCCCCTAATGTCTGACAATTTAATAACTTGTATGGCACAGGCACAGAACAGACACTAAGAGCTTTAAGAAAAGACAAGCATATCGCACAAACGAAATGTCAGCCCTCGTATGTCACACTGCAGTTCAACAATTAACAGACTTATTTGTACATGCTCTTTGCCCTCTGGGCCATTTTTTTGGGTATCCAGGTGACTTACTCTCTTACCTTTTTAAAATTTGCTCAAATATTACCTTCAAAGTGAAGATCATTTGACTACCTTATTTATTCATTTTTATTTATTTAATTAATTAATTTATTTGAGAGAGAGACAGAGAGAACACAAGCAGGGGCAGAGGCAGAGGGAGAAGCAGACTTCCTGCTAGGCAAGGTGCCAGATGTGGGACTCGATCCCAGGACCCTGGGATCATGACCTGAGCCGAAGGCAGACACTTAACTGACTGAGCCAATCAGGTGCCCCTTGACTACCTTATTTAAAACTGCACACACACTCACTATCACCCTTATCCTACTTGGTTTTTCTCCATAGCACTTTTTTGTAAATAAGATTTAATTGGCATACAACTATGCCTAATTATCTATGTATTGTCTATGGTTGCTTTGCCCCTACAGTGACAGATTAGTGTAGTTATGAGAAAGACAATATGGACAAACAAAGCTAAAGCATTTACTATTTGGCTCTTTACAGAAAAAAAAAAAAAGTTTGCCTCTCTGTACCCTAAATAATTGGCTTATTTATTATGTTTGTCATCTATGTCACTTCACAAGATTATTAATTCCTTGGAAGCAGAGATTTTTCTATGTTCTTTTTTTCTTTTTTTCTCTTTATCACTTTGGTATCCCCAATGCCTATAATAGCAGCTGACACATAGTAGGAAGTTAACAAATATTGATGTATAAAGGGTAAATAAAAAATAAAGGAATGAAATGTTGATCACTTTTTCTATAAATTTGCTCTGTTCATTCAGTAATCCATTAATATATTTTAAGGCAGTTTTGCATTTCTTAAAAAATAGCAGTCATATATAATCTTAAAAGAAATGAAGCAGTATATAAGATTATTTACAGCAAACATTATAATTGTGGCAAACTGACCACAATAAAATGAAATAATAAATTATTAAATGATTTATAACATGGCTTTTTTAATATTGTAAATATGTCATGTATTCTGATTTTTATATCGAATAGATATAAACCACTGGCAGAGAGAAATGTCAAGGTGCTTTCATCTCTTTGAAAGTAGAATTGACAATAGATATTGCTACTTTGCTTTTAATGTGACCAGAAATAAAAAATGAATTTATGATGTGGAAAGAACCTAAAAAGAAGAGGCTGCTTCATTTTAGTGTTCATAATAGGCAAGGAAAGTAATGTGAAGAATTGTCAGACTTGAACAAAAGATATTAGGAAAGTAGATTTCAAAAAGGTCATGGAAAATATAACATAAAATTCCAACAGCTTTTAGGTGTGACCATAGCTTAAAATGAATGGAAAATATGTTAAGGAAATTCTGATAAAACAGTATGAGGCACTATCAGTGAGGAAGAAAAGAATAAAAACCTAAGAAATCTGAGTAATTGCTCAAGGTACTGGTTATGCTAAAAGCTTATATACATGAAAATGTCGAACATTTTCAGTCAGAAAAACCTGAGACAAACTGAGACTTGAAAAGTGATGAAGGCCAAAAAACGCATGCTCCCCTTTCTAAGAACCAAAAATGAAATGGAAAGTACTTGTGCCTACCGATGGGAGAAGATGGTGTACAGATCTACACTGAAAATGAGAAAAAAGAATTGCTCACCTTACTATAGCAGGTTGGGTTCCCAGGTGCTAGGAAACAGATTCTGAGACAGAGATTACCCTGCAGGATGTTTATTGGGGGGTTCTCTTGAGATTAACACATGTGGAAGGGAGCAAAATAAAGAACTGGGCAAAGGGAGAAGATGAGTCCCACTCCCCAAAAATAGGGCACACTTGGGGTGCTCTGGAGCGCTGATGGCCCATCAGAATTGCTCGCAGTTGGGAAGAGATAACCAGGGCATTTTATGCCCATGTTGATCAGTCATTGAGTGAGGCTGCCACTGGAAGAAATGCTAATATTTGTCAACATAGTTTTCTTCAACAAAGCAATCGCAAATAGGGCTTAAAACTGAAAATGTCTTTTGGCAGCACTCAAAATTGTGTCAGTGAAGGCCCAGGTGCAGGGGAGTTCATTCTTGAAAGGAGATCTGGGCAGTGCATTATAATGTAAACTACAGTCTACTTATTTGGATAGGATCTGGGAATCTAAGGAATCTCCTTAGCTAAGATACTTAGAAGATGAAGGTTAGTGGATTAAGTATGAGCCATTGCAACTGCAGCTAATGTCAGGATCATAACAAGACAACTCCATCTAATGCTATACATTCTTAATTCTCCTGACTTGATGCTTTATTTTGTGTCATGGAACCTAATCCCTGAGGATTCTAAAACATTGGTTACCATGCCCTTCTTAGCCTGAGCTTGCTTCATTCTTCCATTTATTCTTATTTACCATGTCTTCTATATCTTTGCTGATTTTTGGTCCAGTAAATTTATACATCATTGGGAGTGGGGTATTAAAGTTTCCAACTCTTACTGTTCATTTGCCTGTTTCTCCCTTCAGTTCTCTCACTGTTTGCTTCTTATATTCCTATATTGTTTTTATGTGTGTATATTTTTACAAAATTGTATCTTCATAACAATGAACACTTCTATCATTATGAAATATTTGTCTCTAGTAGCATAATTTGTTTTAAAACTCATTTGATAGTCTTTTCAGCTCTTCCATGTTTTATTCTTATACATTGTATTTTATTTTATCTTCATTATCAGCCTATTTTTGTCTTGATTGGGGATAGAATTTCAAGTTGTGATTGACAGCCCTCTCTCCATCAGTTTATTGATATCATTCTATTGTCTTCTAACTTTCATAATTTTACACTAGAAGTTTTCTGTATGTCTTTTTTTTCCCCCCTCTAAGTATAATGTCTCTTTTCTCTGGTTTCTTTCAAGATTTTTTCTTTATCTTTTCCTTGAAGGATTTGAATGTGATCTATCTTATCGGTGATTTTGCTGGGGAAGCATTTATCCCGCTTAGTTTTCTCTGAGATTCTTGGATCTGTGGCTTGTTCTTTGTTATTAATTTTGGAAAATTTTCATCCATTATGTCTTGACATATTTTTTTTTCTCTTTTTGGGATTGAATTGCATGTATATTACAGTATTTGATGTTGATTTATAGCTCTTGGTGATCTTTTTCTAGTTTTGCTTCTTTTTTTTCCTCATGGTGTTTCAGTATGGATAATTTTTAATGAATGCTCTGTAAATTCATTAATTCTTTCCTTGAATGTATTGAATATACTGAAGTACCTTCTTTCATAGCTTTTTCATAGCTTTAAAGACATTTTTCATAGCTTTAAAAAATATTTTATATCATTCCATTTAACTTTCCTTTTAGTTTTCATCTCCTCTCTGAAATTTCCCATCTGATTTTACACCTTTTCCACTATAATCATTAACATATTAACTATAGGTATTTAAATTCTGTCAGTTTAATGTCAGTGTCACATAATGCCTGTGTGTGGTTCTGATGATTGCTTTGTTATCTTCTGAGTGACCTTTATCTTGCATTTTATTATCTCTTTTTGTTGTTGTTATTAAAAGCCAGACATCTGTGTAGGTATAGACTGAGATAGTTTTATGTCTGGAAATATGCACTCCTTTCCTTCTATTAAGTTAGTATAATTAGAGTATGAATAGGTTTGATTTTTTTTTTTTTTTTGGTTGCTATGACTACTCTCAGGGAGTCACTGATTTCAAATTTCTGTAGATGTATCTTATGTTTAGTGTATAGGTTGATTTTTCAGAATAATCCTGTTGAAGTGTGAAATTTAAGTTTTTCTTTGTGCTATGCCCCACGGAAAGTTGTTTGCATTCTCAGGTTCTATTCCTGTGCTTCATCCAGGAGTAATCTGCTATTGCTTATTATTCAAAGTTAGTTGGCTTAACAGTTAGAAGGATAGTTGGAGGAGTTAATTCTCTGTTGTTCTAATTAAACCTCACCCTTAGGGATGTACTATATTCCTGAGTCTCAAGACTGTGCCCTTATTTTTTCTCACACTTTAATGACTGTAGTTGTGGGCAAATGTGTATTCTTGTCCTTTCCTTAGGAAAAGTTTTCTTTCTACTTTTTTCCTTCCCCCAGATGCACTGAATCTTCACTGATGACTTAAAGGCAGCAATACTTTGTGTCCTTAAACCCATTACTAAGGCTTTGTTTCATAGTGGAGGTAGGAAAGAAAGATCCTGGTGAAATTTCTTGTACTTTCTGCACAGCTACTATTTCCCTACCCCAGTTTTGTACCTCAATGAATACTTCTTAGAGCTTTTTCTGATCTTTTCTGTGAGTGCTCAGTGAAGTTTGTGGAGAAATCACCTTCAAGAGGATGTAGAATTCCTCAATTTTTATAGTCCCAGGTCTCAGATTTATACTGCCTGTAAATATTTAAAGGTCATTTTTGGGCGCCTGGGTGCCTCAGTCATTAAGTGTCTGCCTTCAGTTCAGGTCATGATCCCAGGGTCCTGGGATCGAGCCCTGCATTGGGCTCCCTGCTCAGTGGGAAGCCTGCTTCTCCCTCTCCCACTCCCCCTGCTTCTCCCTCTCCCCCTCCCCTCTCTCGCTGTATCTCTCTCTGTCAAATAAATAAAATCTATTAAAAAAAAATTAAAGGTCATTTTCTTTCTTTTTTTTTTTTTAAAGGTGATTCTCAACCTTTACTAATTTGTCAACTATCCTATTGGAACTCTTTTTACTCATGCCCACTTGTATCTACCCAGTTGAGCAAGTACTCACATCAACTCTCTTTCAGCAGAAATCATCTATCCTTGTATTTGCCCAATTTGTTGTCCTGCAACCTCAGCTATGCAGTGAGTTTGGGGAAAAAAAAAAAAAAAAAAAAAAAGCTTTTTTCAGTTTTTTATATCCAGGTATAAAATTATACTTAATTTTTAATTGGTAAGTAATTATTCTCAGCTTTTTCTTTTCCAGATTATATTAGCAATACAAGCCTAGGGGGCGGGCGCCTAGGTGGCTCAGTTGTTTAAGCGTCTGCTCTGGCTCAGGGCATGATCCAAGCGTCCTGGGATTGAGCCAATACATCGGACTCCCTGCTGAGGGGGAGCCTGCTTCTCCCTCTCTGGCTCCCCCTGCCTGTGCTCTTTCTCTGTCAAATAAATAAATAAAATCTTAAAAAAAAAAAAATACAGGAATAGAAAAAAACATCCAATTCCATTTTTTTTAAGATTTTATTTATTTTTTTGACAGAGAGAGACACAGAGAGAGAGGTAACACAAGCAGGGGGAGTGGGGGAGGGAGAAGCAGACTCCCCGCTGAGCAAGGAGCCCAATGTGGGGCTGGATCCCAGGACGCTGGGATCATGACCTGAGTCAAAGGCAGAAGCTTAATGACTGAGTCACCCGGGCACCCCGAATTCCATGTCTTAATAGCTACTATTTGTCCTTCATTATATTTCTCATCTAAACATTGCATAATTTGTGTCAGTGAATGTATGCATTTCATAATATACTATATTGATTGACCACCAATGAAAGTTTTATAAATTACATACCTACATTTTAGGTACTATCTATGCTTTATCCACCTCCAATAGGATTCTTGTTTTCAAGGCAGAAAGTGTTACAACTCCAAAATTTCATCTTAAATTTGTTTTTTGACTCTTCCTGTCCCCCACACATTCAAATTTGGTTCTATGAGAAACAGAATACAATCCACAGCTAACCATGAAGAACATTTATGGAAGAGTGCTCTTAGAATCAACATTTTTGGGAGACAAGGAAAGGAAGGAAGATTGGACATATGGAGAATTTTATTTTATTTATTTTTATTTATTTATTTTTTAAGATTTTATTTATTTATTTGACAGAGAGAGACACAGCGAGAGAGGGAACACAAGTAGGGGGAGTGGGAGAGGGAGAAGCAGGCTTTCTGCGGAGCAGGGAGCCCGATGCGGGGCTCGATCCCAGGACCCTGGGATCATGACCTGAGCCGAAGGCAGACGCTTAACCAACTGAGCCACCCAGGTGCCCCGGACGTATGGAGAATTTTAGCCAATGCAGTCCCAATAAAGACTTCAGCTGACCTCCACAGGGACATCTGGAATTAGGATGGTATGTGAGAGAGCCCTGAGTTGGGATAAGGGGTTTTATACTCCTGTATGATAGATCACTGGAGGAAGCTTTTCACAGAAGGAACACGACATTGAGAGAAGTAGTTTTCTTGGGTTGGGGCTTATAACTAAGACTTGCCAATTAGCAACACTGTCAGTAGGTAGGGGGATAACATCTTTATTCTAGAGGAGAGATTTGGGTGGCATATTACAGTAGCCACCATGGTTACTTTTACTTACCTTTTTTTTTCCTATCAAATAAAAATACCTTAAAAGCAATAGCCGTAATTATTACAGATCTGGAAATTAAAATATTCACATTTTCAGTTCCACAGAATCCACTGACTAGTTGGGGATAGAGAAGTAAGCAGGCAATAATTACTATAGGGTGAGCATCTAGATCATTTGGTTGGCACTTTTTCTGTTTTGAAAAGTATTCCTGTATCCTTCTACCTTACGAATAGGAGCATCTGTGTCAATATAACTTAAATATTTGTTCCAAGAAATCCTCACCCAGGAAGTTAAGACTGGAAACCAATAAATAACTTTACTGTTTGCTTCAGGAGATTGTTGTAACAAAAGTATCTGAGAAAACAGTTTGCTCATCTGAGCAAAGGGCTGTCAGACAGTATTTTTCATACCTGGAGAAACAGCTCATTTATCATGACAATAGTTCCATCAAAACTTACCTTAAAATCCTCACCCTACTTTGTCTACTGATTCTATACTATTATGTAAACTAATGAACAAACAAAACACTTTTAATTCTAAAAGGTTGCCCACCTCAAAAGACCCAATTTAAAAGCACTTGAAGTGAGACTTATAATCCTATAAATATTCTTCACTAAATTATTCTGAGACTTTACTAAGACTGTATCAAGGTACTGTTCTCTGTTGTTACAGCATATTTAATCAATTCAGATTGATTTAGTCAACAGGTTTTTTTGTTTTGTTTTGTTTTTGGTCTTTGTGGGAGACTATAACTGTCAGTTCTGAAGATCACACTAAGGGCCTTCCACTATCTTCTTTCTGGCACAGTTTACTATATTCTACTTAGAAGCAGTGCCTTCCTCTAAGGCCTTATATCCCATCTAAGGATCTCTCTGGCCACAGTAGTAAATTAAGCCCCACATTTAGTCTGAATTCTGATTTGTATTTGTCTTGATCAAGGATTATCAAAGTATGGCCTCCAGGCTATATTTCATTTATGTCTATGGCTTCTTCCCTGCTGCAATAGCAGAATTCTATAGCTGGGACTGAGACAATATGGTTTCCATAGCTGAAAATATTTGCTATCTACTTTTTTAAAGAACAAGATTATTGATTTATTGTCTAGATCCTAAATGCTAAGTTTATCTCCTGAGAATGAGGATCTCTCTTTTTAAGTCATTTAATTATATGCTCATGAATTGATACCATATATACATATATATATATAGTATACAGTTATATATACATTGTGTGTATATATATATATATATATATATGTACACTTTTTTTTCTCTAGCTGTTCTTTTCATCTTTGTTTTGAATCTGTAAAAGGAGTTCGTAAGACAGAGTGGGCATCGGTCCAAGAAATCTGTTCTTCAAGGTAGTTCCAAGGGCTGCAAAGATCAGAAAGTCTTATCATATCTGTATTGTTATAGGATAAACTTTCCCATGGTCAACTTTTCAAAACATTGTAAGAAGTTCCCTATGTCTTGTCTTTGTCTGTCTGTTTTCTGTTTGTCTAGATCCATTATCACTAAATGATGTTCTGTTGGCCACACTCTATTTTTGTGAATAGCTAGGAATTGCTTTATTTGGTTGCTTCTATCTAACACTGGATGTTTTTTGCACTACAATTGGCAGTAGTCTTCGGCCAGATTATGGAGACATTTGGTTTTATAAACACCACTCTTACCAAACCATTGAAGTTCTTTTAAGGCCTTATCATTTCCACTGGACCTGTGAGTCAAATACAACTTTATTTATGTTTTAATTCATATGTGTATCTGACTGGCATAATTTCACCAAGAACAATTTGAAAATTCACTAGCATTTTCAGGAATCTTTTGACCTGAAGACAGTTGTTCAATTTAGAACACAAAGGAGAGAACCTCCTTGAGAAAATTCTCTTTCTTGTCTGTCTAAAGGGAGATTCCTTGGAGTAACATAGGAAACACCCTTCTTTGTTTCCATGCTTCAGAGATAAATAATCTCTCACAGTTAAATCTGTATGTCTTTATTTATTATTTTTCCATCTATTTTATTTCCTCTTTGTTGGATTAAGTTTCTAGTCTGTGGACAGATATCTATTAACTATGATACCCAGAAGGTCCCTATCATTAATACTTTGCATCCATAGTCACTTCTTGGTAACAATATAATACTTGACTAAATTAACTTTTGATTTTGCTAAAATATGGAATGAAAATGACTGTTAGGTTTGTTCTCACTTTGTTCTGGGTGAATCCAGCTCCTTCTGATACCACTTCAATGGATCATTTGATTTGTGGGGTAATTGCCTTCAATCACTAAACAACTTTTATAATGTAAAATCCATTACAGGCCAGAAATCTCTAATCCACTATAATGTTCTATCTACAATGAGATATTTCTGTCCCCATCTTCCCCCTCCTCAAAAAAAAATACCCAGGAAATCTTACATAGGAACTAGGCTTGTAATTAAGAGTTTATACAATTAGATCATGAAAAAGATCATGGAAGACATGTTAAATATATAGAAGTATCTTTTATAGAGCTTATAGGAAAGAGTCATTATAAGTTAACATTCTATTCACTTATATTCCTATCTCTAATAATCTCTTTCCTATATAAATATAACTATTTAGTATTTGATTATTCTCAATAAATAGCACTGAAACAGAAAATATTGTTCGACAAACCAAAAGGATATTTGGGCCCAAAAAGACCCCTGGATGGTCCATAATGACTGCATTGATGAGTGGATTATATGGGAGAGAGCCAGTATTTGGAAAATTAGTTTGAAAAATTTTAATTGAAACAGAAAGTTATGAAGTTTTGGACTAAATATTAAAATAGTAGGGATATAAGAAGATGGATGAATCACCAGGACTTTGAAATTTATTGATTTTTAGATTCCTAACTAAAAATATGGAAAATACCTAAGTAATTTATCTGTGATCATATTTTCAAACTAATTTGTTCATGAACCAACACTGGATGATTGAAAAAATTGCCAGAATGGTTATCCTTCACATCATAATTCAGGGCCGTGGGCTTATAGAGATTCTTCCATCTTCAAAACCCTGTTTCTAAAGTAACTCACTGAAAAGAGGAGAGTGGCAATTATCATTCTAGTGGTGACAAGACATGGGGAAATAGCTATAGGAAGATTTTATGGGTTAACTTTATATATGTCACATATCATTTTTATTAACTTTGCATTGGCTATAAGTCAGTCCCAGAAAAGGAAACTATAATGTATTTTGGTGAGTAGATAGTAGCCACTTCCAAAGTTATTAACAAAATTTAATCTTAGAAATCTTTGGAATCATAGAGAATAGACAAGCACTATATATAGTACTATAAATCTAAATATAGATATAGAAAATATTACACTGATCACTAAAATGAGGAAATATTAATATCAAAAAAAAGAGTTTGAACCTGAAGCTGATTTCTGAATATATTGTAGGATAGATTCTTAAAAAGGTAGTTTGTGAATTTTATAAAGAAATTAATGACCACTAAGTGCGATTTGCATTCTTCAACAAAAAATCAGGCCAAACTAAAATAATAATATTATAAAATGTTGATACTTTTTTTTTTTTACCATGGCATTACCTTCAGCACTATGTACCTAGAATTCAGCTTACATTTAACATGAGAAAAAAATTTGGATAAACAATGGACTAAGACATATGCCAGAGAACTTGAAACTAGACACACACTATAAAAGGGCAGATCTCAGCAACAGACACAATGAAGTTCCCTCAGAGATAAATAACTGTAAATAAAAATGGGGTACATCTTAAAAGGTATATAATATGAAGTATAAGGCTGAGGTCCAGGCAAACAGAAAGTCAGTGAAGAGTCTGGAATCAGGCTGTAAGTACCTAAGAATGGGGGCTGGATTAGAATGTACCAAATCTCTGGATTTCAATATTCCTGGTAAGAGTTGGAGAGAATCATAATCCTGTTGTATCTGAGGTATTGGAAATGTCTTTCTCATGGCAAGCCAAAGGTTACTTCTCAGGCTAAGAATGGCATGCTCTCTCTCTCTCTTTCTCCCCCCTTGCTGCAGGTTCTTTACTCATTGGATAGGTGGCATTATTCACATGATTTCTTGAAGTTCTGCTACCATGAAGATGGGATGCAGATCAAGAGACAAACCCCCAATTTCTCTTGTATTTAGTGGCTGCTGTAGTTTACCACTTAGACCCCTCATCATGACTGAGGGCACTCATTCCACACATGCTAAGATCATTGGCAGCTGATGGCTCAAAGCTGGGCCTGTTTTGGGGAATTGTTCTCAGCCAAGGAGAGATGCTACACCCAAACTCATAAGCTTTCCCTAAGGTCAGGCCATATCCAATAAAGTCTAAAAACTTGGGTTCCTTGCATCAAAGACAGAACATCTCTAAAGGGTCATTTAAAGCTTAGCATTCCAGTGAGATTAACTGAGTCATTTGTTGCCACTGAACGTTCTGAAAATAATTTAGAAAAATAGTTTAACAATTGAAAAATTTATGAATTACACTATCACAGTGCTAAGTCTGGGTCTCTTTAAGAGAAAAGGACTGTGTGTCTTAAATGCCTCCTGTTTAGCTACGTTCCTAAATTTACTTAGACAATAGTCTTTACAGAATTCATTGACAGGACAGCCTGATTATCAGGTCTGTTTTGTATTCTACTAATTTCAAAAGATATATAGCTCAAGTGCAAACATTCTATTGCAGATGAAAGTTTCCAGTTAAGTACAGAAATATTTAATAAGCTCAATAAACTTACATTACAATTTATTAATAACTGTAAAAATGGAAAAGAATATTCTGTTTGTCTTCCGTTTTCATTCTGCAATTTTCCAACCATCTAAAACTATTAAAAATGAAGAAATTTCTCTGAAAGAAATTTCTAAAGTTTTGCATTTTATTGAGCATCTTATCTTAATGCTTCATTAAATTATGAGGAGGCCATTTTAGCTGATATTTTGGCAGTGTTGGAAGATGAATTTGTGATACTCCACTTTTCCTATTTCACTTACTGGCCATATTGTCATATATAGATCAGTTAATCTCTCCTCGAAAATAAAAGTTTTAAGTAATTTTTAATGCAGCAAGTTGATACATTTTGCTTCATTGTCTTAAAAAGAACACTACATTATTTCAAGAGTGGTGGTAGATAACTTTATTAGGATTTTTAAATATTTTTAAATTATTTACTAAGATAAAATGAAAATTCAGCCTGGTTACGCAAAAATCATATGAATTTTATCATGCTTTACATCCACACAAAGTTATATGTATATATTTTAAATAAATGATATGTGGAGATGCTACACACTCTTTCTCCATAAATTCTAGTGAAATGTGCCTTTTTGAAAACAATTTACAAATATTTAAAAACTGGTCTTTTGTGTTGTTGGAATATAAATAAAACATGGGAAGACAGGGGCTTCAGTAATGTGGTGATTGAGTTAAATCTTTATCTTCAAAATCAAATTCAAGGCTCCTAAAGAGTATGGGAAGTTATGAATAAGTTATAAGTAAATGAGAGAAATTAAGAGATACAGTATCTGCCCTCAGGAACGAAGTACATTGGCCTTTGAACAACATGGGTTTGAACTATGTGGGTCCACTTATATGTGGGTTTTTTCAATACATACAATAATGTAATGTATTTTCCTTATGATTTTTTAGTATTTTATTTCTTCTAGCTTACTTTATTCTAAGAATATAGTATATAATTCATAGAACATGAAAAATATGTGACAATTAACTGTTTATGTTATCAGTATGGTTTCTGGTCAGCAGTCGCCAATTAGTAGTTAAGTTTTGGGGGAGTCAAAAATTATACACAGATTTTCAATTGCATGGAATTTGGCATACCTAACCTACCACTTTATTCAAATGTCAGCTATATAATGACATAGTCAAAAATATGTAAAATATAACAAAAATTAAAAGACTATCTGAGCCATTATGCAATTAGTTAACAAATAAAAATTTCAAGTAATAGTTCCCGGAGTTCAGTGGATATAGATGGCTCAAGTCACTGAACAGTTTTGGGATGACTTCATGGAAAGTGGCAGGACTTGAATTAAGCCTTGAAAAGATGTATAGGATTTGAAGGATGAAAATGAATGGTGGCAATATGACATGCAAAAGTGATTAAAAGAGCAGAAGTGAAAAGTCAAAAGGGTGGGAAATACTTTGGGGGTTCAAAAAAAAGACATCGATTAAATCAGGTGTTTTATGGGGGAGTAGTAGAGGATATAGCTTAAAAATAAGTTGGGGCAAAATTCCAGTGTTTTTTTTTTTTTAAAGATTTTATTTGACAGTTTGAGAGAGAGAGCATAAGCAGGGGAAGCAGCAGAGGGAGAGGCAGGCTCCCCACTGAGCAAAGGAGCCTGATGTGTGGCTCAATTCCAGAACCCCAGGGTCATGACCTGAGCTGAAGGCAGATACTTAACTGACTGAGCCACCCAGGTACCCCAATTCCAGTGTTTTGAATAATTAACTCATTTGGGCATGCCATTAGATGTAAACAGTAATTAAAAATATTTGAGTAGGTGAATGGCATGATAAAGAAACATACTGCTTTAGGAGAATTGGAAAACAATCAGTTGCATAGGAAGAACTGAGTGTTGCAATCATCATATATTGTTTTTCTGTGCTGTGAATCCTATCTCATTGATTGTTATTCTCTAGAGACATGGCAAAACTATTTTATTTTTGAACATCTACCATTTAGAAGTTGGTATTTTTATATCCTGGAAGTCTAGCCTAAGAATATTCAACTGTTGGCCAAAACCCAGCACAAGTATGGCATAATTAATTAACTTCATAATTTTTATCCCACCTTATTCTAGATATTTATAAACAGCTATAAAAATGAAATTTTATTTTATTTTATTTTTTTACTTTCCAACTTTTATTTTTATAAAAATGAATTTTAAATAAGATTCTCAGTCCATTGGTTGGGTGGGGAGCAAAGTAATATTGGTTAGAAGACTGTGGAGGCAACTCCAAAGAGATAGGCAAGATCAGTGAGAGTGTTCATTAGATCAGTGGTACACTAGGATGGGGAGCAAAGAACTAAAATTGTGGAGACAAAGAGGGCAGGATTTTGTATTCAATGTATGCAAGAAAGCAAGAAGGATAAGTTAAAGGTAAACTGAAGTATTTCAGCTTGAGTAGCAGACTGAATGACCTGACACCAAATGAGAGGTCAATCACTAAAAGAAGTTTAGTTTTAGGAAAAATGATGATACTTCCTGCATATTCCATGCTTGGAAAGAATTATGGTTGAGGAGAAAATTATGGTGGCCCTGAGTAAAGAGGTGGCTAAGGAAAAAGCCATGAGGAAGACTGAGGAGAAAAGTTTAGAAAGTTTTGAGGAGAAAAAGAAGAGCAAAGATGTCATGAAAGCCAAAAGGAGGAGTGTTTCAAAATGCAGTGAGTGATCAATGATGTCAAATGTGGCAGAGATGTCCCATAACATAAAGTCTGCCAAGATAATGAAGCATTCTAGTAAAGTATTAATCTAATGAGGCCCTAGGTACAGTTTATAAAGAATTGGTGAATGTTTTTCTTTGTGGGAAAAAAAAATCCTTGATTTATATTCATTACAATGCACTGCAAGGATAAGATGCTCTATTTATTGTAATAAATTGTCTCTAGAGCACATTGAACTTCCCAGTTAATTAAATAATGCCATAATTTATTTCTATTTATGTTTTATTATTTTTCCCTGGTGGAATCTAAAGCATTCTTAACATCTTGGGTCAGAATGTACAGTGCATTTTTGGAGCTACATTAACTCTTTCCTCTTCATTCAATGCATTGAAGACAATAATATATCGGTATACCCATACAAATGTAGGCAAATTGGCTTCATTCTTCTGTGTGATCAGGGACAGTTTCACATTAATCCTAGAAATGATCTCTTAATGTAGGCAGTCCTCTTAATGTGTAAATTACTTTCTGTGAGAAGTGAATCATTTTTGAGTCAACACTAATGTTTGCAGATCATGATTAGTTACTGACATAGTAAGTTTACATAACAGTTTATATAACAGCTACAAAAGCAATGTTGAGAAGGAAATTGTGGACCTTTAATTTATACGGACACATAAATATGTATAAATGCACATACACACAGACAGATATAATCAGAATATAAGATAACAGCCTTCTAATTTATCCTGTTTTTTTTCTGAACAAGTTCCTTGCTCATTTGCTGATTGAATGGTAGATAAATTGATTTAACAAATATTCACTGATTGTGTACTAGGAGCCAACACTGATATCTAGGGACATAGCAGGGAACATAGCATATATTTTCCTTCTTGTCATGAGGCTTACAATTATTTATTTTATGATAAATAAAATAAGTAAGTGAATAAAAGTATTAGTAAGTGGTATGAAGAACCTAAAATAAAAGAATTCAATAGAAAGTGATAGGTTAGGAATGTCCAACATAAATTGAATGATATCATTTTTGGTTGTCCATGAAACATCCATTCTTCTCTTATTCCATTTCACCATAACCACAGTCATTATGTATCCAACCTCCTAACACCATGCAAAAAACTGGTCTTAAGGTAAGATGATTCCATTCAGAGCTCCAGTATGAGTCTTAATTAACCATACTCAGTCAGAGCATGCATACCTTGCTAACTGTAGGTGTCCCATGGTGGCCACATGACCTAAATTTCTCCAATCAGGTGGAAAGAAAGGACTTTATTTCATGGATGACTGAAAGGTTGAAAGATTCTTTGTCTTAGAGCTAGTGATGTGACAGGAAAACATTTCCCTTAAAACCATTCTATAACCACAAAGGTTAAAGCTAGTTTGTTGATGGTGGAGTGGAAAGACTGAATATAGATTTCTGCTAATATCATTAAGCCACTCAATCAACCAATTCTGAAACCTATCTGTATCTGAAGATTTGCTTTTATGTAAAATACATTTCTTTGTTAGTTAGGCCAGTCTGATTTTAAGTGAATGTTACTTGCATCTTATACATGTTAGTACTAATACATCTAGCATACTAACTAATACAGAGATATCCTCTCTGAGAAACACATTTATTTATTTATTTTTAAAGATTTTATTTATGTATTTATTTATTTGACAGAGAGAAAGATAGCAAGAGCAGGAACACAAGCAGGGGGAGTGGGAGAGGGAGAAGCAGGCCTCCTGCGGAGCAGGGAGCCTGATGCGGGGCTCAATCCCAGGACCCTGGGACCATGACCTGAGCCGAAGGCAGACACTTAACGACTGAGCCACCCAGGTGCCCCTGAGAAACGCATTTAATTTGAACAGTAAATTCAAGAAGGAGACAACTATGCAAACATCAGCAGAAGAAACATTCCATATAGTAGGAGCAGTGCAAAAACATATGGAATAAATAAATCCAAAATATTAGAGCACAATAGAAAGAATCCTAATATGGATGCAGTTTATTGAATGAGGGGAACAGATTTTTGAAGATGTTGTAAAAGTAAGTGGGGCAGATCATTTATAGCCTTGTAATGATAGTTCATCATATATAGAAGTCATGGATATATACACAGTGTGTATTAAGTATTCTATATCATATACAACTCAAGGAAGAAGGATAATGCATCAAACATTCTGTGAGACTTGCTGTATTTCCTTTTTAAATAGGGAAGCATTACATAAGGAATTGATGCCATTTTTTGCCATTTTTTTTAAATTTGAATCATTAATGAAACATCAAACTACTTGCATAGCTAAAATGATACGAGGTCCTTGAAAGAGAGAAAGAATCCAGAGTATGTCAGTTTGACTATTCACTGCAGATATAGATTCATAAATATGTGCTAGGAAATTATAAGAACTTAACCAGTTTATTGCATATCTCTCTGAGAATAAGCTCTATAAGACCTTATTTCTACAAGAAATAAATGAACTTTCTTTCTTTTGTCCTTTCTTCCTTTATTCACACTCTCAAAATCAAAATCTTCATATTATTGGTAATAATGATGCTATTAATTTTGACTATCGTTTAATTCTTATAATTCATCAAGTACCTTGTGTTAGGCCTTTATTAATATTTTAAGAATATTCTTTCTACATTTTTTACACATTTTATTGAGAAAATATGTATTGGCTCTCTACTATTTGTCATTCATAGAAATAATGAGGTCACAGTTGATTAAAATTCATTCTACTGTATTGTCAGAGCTTCCATCCAGTAAGAAAGGCTAAAACTAACAATGATTGAGAGATGACACTTTATTTCCCCATTTTTGTGAGAAGGCAGCTTTCCATCTGTTCTATTTGTTCGTGTGTGTTTTTCTGCAAGCCCTGTAGTGGAGTGTTTATACTACTCCTTGTTTTAGTGAGAAAGGTAATTTCCACTTGTTAGCTGGATAGATATATCAACCTTATGGCACTTTCTGGGGAATATTTTCCAATATTCTCTCTGACTACAGTGAGTTGTGAATTTGCTATTTATTCATTTCTAATACCACAGAGAATACTAAGCTCTAGAATAAAGTACAGGTAGCTTGAGAATGAGGCAGCTATGAACCGCTGTACACATCAACAGAGAAAGTGCCGGTCTTTACAGATTTCATATAAATGCTTTTAAATCTGTCTGTAAAACTAACAGAGGTGTGTGTGTGTGTGTGTATGTTTGTGTGTATGTGTGTCTTTATATCTGTGATTTGGCATGTGGTCCTGGTAGTATTAACTCTACAAGCTCTCCTTGATTCTGTCTTCTGGTAGTAGATTCTACTCCCAAGACCACAGGGGTGAGCATGAATCTCAGTGAAGACATTCATTGTTCCCTTCCGTAGATGGCTTTACTGGCTTCAATGTTTTTAGTCCTTTCTGATCTGTACTCTTTGCCTTGTGATCTGTCTTACAGAGGGGACTTGAAGAAGTATGTGATTTTTACATCTTTGTTTCTTAACTTTGGGCTTGGCCATGTGAACTGCTTTGATCAATACAAATAAGACAGAAGGCATAGTGTACTATATCTAAACTTAGGCCCAAAGAAGGCTTGCAGGTGTCCTCTTGCCATCTTGTGCTTCTGCCGTCCCCATAAAAAGAACACGTTTAGGCTAAGAGGATGAGAGATGGAGCAGAGTTGATCTGACCAGACCTGATGAGCTGGCCTTCAGAATTGCAAGCTAAATAAAAGGTTATTGTTTATTGGGATCTTATGGGGCTTTTGTTTTATGCAACATTAGTTGGGCTACTGTTAAATTATATATGTCTCCAATATACCAGGTCTCAATGATAAATAAAGGTGTAAGCAACAGACCTGAACTAAGTAAATCTGAGTCCTTCCCGGGCTTTTGATATTCTAATACATCGGAAAATAATCCTTTATCATCTAGGATCACCACGATGTATGGATAAATTCCAAAACTGCACATTTTCTTGTTTTTTGGCAAAAAGAGAGACCCACAGTAAAAGAAAAGGAGGTTGACACAAAGGGATAAGCAGACATTAGAGATCGGAAAAAAGAGAGCACTAACAGTGCTTTAGTCCCTGGAGTCTGTTATTTTTAACATCATCATCTTGCCCCTCTCAGGGGCAAGATCCTGAGGTAGGAAGATGGACTTCTTGCTATAGGCACTGAAAGGTGTTCTGATTTTTTGTTTTTGTTTTTTTTTGTTTTTTATTTCCCCTAAGGGGATCCAAGCAGGGACTGCACAGGCTTAAACTCTGCCCCCTTCCTTTATATATTTTAATAATATATTATTTCTAGCTCTTTAGAGCAACTAGAATTATATCTAGGTTTTATTTATATTCATATTATATTTTCATATATAAGATAAAATTTTACTTTTATTAGTAGATAGACAATTGTCTGAACATCATTTGTTAGTCTGTCCTGTCTTTGAAATGTCAACTTTGTTATATATTATGTACCACATATGCTTGGATCTGTTTTGATTTTCAGTCTTCTGGTTTATTTATCCCTTTACCTTTCCTTCAATTGATACCAATTGTTTTAATTACTGTATACTTTAAATTGATATTATATAAATATTTATACCCAGTATGATTATTCCACCACCATTCTTCTTTTCCATGATTTTTTTTTAAAGATTTCATTTATTTGACAGAGGGAGATAGAGCAAGAGAGAGAACACAAGCAGGGGAAGTGGGAGAGGGAGAAGCAGACTTCCCAGCAAGCAGGGGGCCCAATGCAGGACACGATCCCAGGACCTTGGGATCATGACCTGAGCCGAAGGCATATGCTTAATGACTGAGGTACCCAGGTGCCCCTCCATGATTTTTTAAATATTCTTAAAACATTTTTTTCAGCTAAATTTTAGAGTCAGCTTGAAAATTTATTTAAAATGCATTTTGGGTTGAATTTATAAATTAATATGGAGAAAACAGATGCCTTATAACATTCAATCTTCTCATCCAGGAATATGGTTTTTCTCTCCATTTCTTCAGTTCCTCTTTATTTACTTTGGTAGAGCTTTACAGATTTATTTTTGTCATTATTACACATCTTTTTTTTAAAGAATGTATGTTTACAAGATTTAGTAGAAAAGTGTCTGGTTATTGAATCTTGTTTGCTATTCTTTGTAAACTGCAGTAATGTACTATAGAAATGTAACAGACTTCAACTTAAGGAGGCCATCTGAAAGCAAAAAATAAGAGAGTTACATAGTTTTTTCTAATAAAGATTCTTTATGCCTCTGGTTAATGCTTCTAGACAGCTGACAAGTGGGCAGACCAGAAATGGTGATATTTGAGAAAGCCAGAGGGACGGATGGAAACTATTCTTACAGACTTATTTTTAAACCTTCCTCTTGTGAATTTCTCTCCCAATAAAGAAAATCAACTTTGATGGGTTTTGGGGATCAGAAAGCCAATTAGCCCTGCTGCTCAAAGGAGTATGTCTTTTCATGTTGTCTAAGGTAGAGAGACCAAGGCAGAAAGAAGTCTTTGATCTGAGGGCTGGATGGTTGACTGGAAAGAAGGAGACCACAAGTTCAGTGTGCAGACTCCAATATCACTGCCTTAACAAGTCTAATACTGACTATGTGGCAGTGAAGTTGTTGGAGGAGGTAGAGAGTTCATGACAGTTGTTTGACCCTTGAGCTGGACCCAGGCAATCAGAGGCTACTCACCCCCCGCTTTCCTTAGAATGTGCATTCCTCTTCCCTTCCCTGATTCCAGAAGGTGCCCCAAGGATACAGCCTTAAGATAGAAAGGTGGTGTTAAGACTGTTTGGACAGTATATGTGGCTGAACCCAGTCAAGGCCTTTATATAAACTTTTAAGATTTGGTGGGCAGGTATGGAAATCTACTCATCTTGTGGCGGCCCAAAACAAGCCACTGCCTTCAGTGTATGGGAAAGGTGTGTGTGTGTTTGTCTGTGTGCGTGTGTTTGCAGGGGGGAAGGGGGACTGCTTTCAGGTTAAACAGAAGCTCCTAAGGAGGTTGTAAACCAGTAAGAGTCCTTCAAATTGAAAATGATAGATGGCCACCAAGAGTGTTAAGAAACTGGTATTGAGAAACCCTAATTTTGGCAAAAAGGAGCCCAATATTTCTCAACATTTACAGTATCCCCTAGGTGCTTATAACTAGTCCAATAGGAAACATGCATCTAAATGGAACCACCTTCAAAATAAAAATCTGCTGCTCTATTTACTATCAGTTGGACAGTGCATAAAAGAACACCATAGCTAGTAGGAAAAACTGGAATCATCAGCATAGGTATTTTCTCTACTTCCAGGAACATAACAGATGCAACATAATTGATTAAAAAATTGATGCACTTAGTCATATCTCTGTCAGTGTATGAAATATGCTTCTTGCTGGTGACCACTATGCATTGCTTCCTATTTTTTCATCTTATATATAGAATTTTTATTGTCTTTATGATTGCATTTGTCATTTATGGATAGTTTGTCATGTCTAAAGAAATTGTGGGTCCAAAAATAGAATGCTGAGAAAAAGTTTTACTATTAAGCAGAAAATCCAGGTTAGACCCTGTATCAAAGAATGAAGGATGGAAAAGTAAATATTTGTTTTTTAAGCAGAAAATAACAATCTCTGTTTCATATTTAGAAACAAAGTCTCTGAGTGATGCTAATTGGTGGATAATATCTAGACCAAATGGTGAGCATTAGATAAGTTTTTACTTGATTGTGATTTTCCAGAAAATGAGCTTTGCTGCTTACATGAAGTAACCAATCCAAGTTTATGTAACTCTGCGTGTCATTTTAGTAGAAGTCAGGTTTGTACTCTTACCAGTAGATTAGGCAGCCATGTGAAGATTCGTTGGATATATAACAAGGTAACACATCTAAATCTTATTGAATAGAAGGTTCTTCATCTAGAGGTTCTCTACTCTGAGCTATACACATTAGTTAGGCATGGGTATATCCTTTAGGGAGAATAAGGCATTATTTGCAGTTTTATGTGGGGCTGTTATTTTAGGTGAGATGTTGGGATTTATTTGGGAAATGTATAAGAATTCTATCATGAAATTCAATTCCAAAGAGACAACTAGAGAGCTATTTTTTGGGGGGGGGGCTGCTATTTTTTGTTTGTTGCTTCTTGCTTGCTTGTTTTTATATATTTATTTATTTATTTATTTATTTATTTATTTATTATGTTATGTTAATCACCATACATTACATCATTAGTTTTTGATGCAGTGTTCCATGATTCATTGTTTGCATATAACCCCCAGTGCTCCATGAAGAACTTGCCCTCCTTAACACCCATCACAGGCTAACACATCCCCCACCCCCCTCCCCTCTAGAACCCTCTTGGGACTTCATCAAGATAAAAAACTTTTGCACAGTGAAAGAAACAGTCAACAAAACCAAAAGACAACCAACAGAATGGGAGAAGATATTTGAAAATGACATATCAGATAAAGGGCTAGTATCCAAAATCTATAAAGAACTTATCAAACTCGGGCGCCTGGGTGGCTCAGTTGGTTAAGCGACTGCCTTCGGCTCAGGTCATGATCCTGGAGTCCCGGGATCGAGTCCCGCATCGGGCTCCCTGCTCGGCAGGGAGTCTGCTTCTCCCTCTGACCCTCCCCCTCTCATGCTCTCTCTCTCTCTCTCTCATTCTTGCTCTCAAATAAATAAATAAAATCTTTAAAAAAAAAAACTTATCAAACTCAACACCCAAAGAACAAATGATCCAATCAAGAAATGGGCAGAAGACATGAACAGACATTTTTCCAAAGAAGACATCCAAATGGCCAACAGACACATGAAAAAGTACTCAACATTGCTCAGCATCAGGGAAATCCAAATCAAAACCTCAATGAGATATCACCTCACACCGATCAGAATGGCTAAAATTAACAATTTAGGAAACGACAAATGTTGGCGGGGATGCGGAGAAAGGAGAACCCTCCTACACTGTTGGTGGGAATGCAAGCTGGCACAGCCACTCTGGAAAACAGTATGGAGGTTCCTCAAAAAGTTGAAAATAGAGCTACCATATGATCCAGCAATTGCACTACTGGGCATTTACCCCAAAGATACAAATGTAGGGATCCAAAGGGGTACGTGCACCCCAATGTTTATAGCAGCAATGTCCACAATAGCCAAACTATGGAAAGAGCCAAGATGTCCATCGACAGATGAATGGATAAAGAAGATGTGGTATATATATACAATGGAATATTATACAGCCATCAAAAGGAATGAAATTGTGTCATTTGCAATGACGTGGATGGAACTGGAGAGTGTTATGCTGAGCGAAATAAGTCAGTCAGAGAAAGACATGTATTGTATGACCTCATTGATATGAGGCGTTTTTAATCTCAGGAAACAAACTGAGGGTTGCTGGAGTGGTAGGGGGTTGGAGGGATGGGATGGCTGGGTGATAGACATTGGGGAGGGTATGTGCTATGGTGAGCGATGTGAATTGTGCAAGACTGTTGAATCACAGATCTGTACCTCTGAAACAAATAATACATTATATGTTAAAAAAAAGAAGAAGATAGCAGGAGGGGAAGAATGAAGTGGGGAAATCGGAGGGGGAGATGAACCATGAGAGATGATGGACTCTGAAAAACAAACTGAGGGTTCTAGAGGGGAAGGGGTGGGAGGATGGGTTAGCCTGGTGATTGGTATTAAAGAGGGCACGTTCTGCATGGAGCACTGGGTGTTATATGCAAACACTGAATCGTGGAACACTACATCAAAACTAATGATGTAATGTATGGTGATTAACATAACATAATTAAAAAAATAATAAAAAATAAATTAAATGAGTCTCTTGCAGACAGCATATTGATGGGTCTTGTTTTTTTTATCCAATCTGATAGCCTGTGTCTTTTGATTGGGGCATTTAGCCCATTTACATTTAGGGTAACTATTGAAAGATATGAATTTAGTGCCATTGTATTGCCTGTAATGTGACTGTTACTGTATATTGTCTGTGTTCCTTTCTGGTCTATGTTACTTTTAGGCTTTCTCTTTACTTAGAGTACCCCTTTCAATATTTCTTGTAGGGCTGGTTTCGTGTTTGCAGATTCCTTTAGGTTTTGTTTGTCCTGGAAGCTTTTTATCTCTCCTATTTTCAATGACAGGCTAGCTGGATATAGTACTCCCTGGCTGCATATTTTTCTCATTTAGTGCTCTGCATATATCATGCCAGTCCTTTCTGGCCTGCCAAGTCTCTGTGGATAGGTCTGTTGCCAATCTAATGTTTCTACCATTGTAGGTTACAGATCTCTTCTCCCGAGCTGCTTTCAGTGTTTTCTCTTTGTCTCTGAGACTTGTAAGTTTTACTATTAGATGTCGGGGTGTTGACCTATTTTTATTGATTTTGAGGGGGGGTTCTCTGTGCCTCCTGGATTTTGATGCCTGTTCCCTTCCCCCAATTAGGGAAGTGCTCTGCTATAATTTGCTCCAATATACCTTCTGCCCTTCTCTCTCTTTCTTCTTCTGGGATCCCAATTCTAATGTTGTTTTGTCTTATGGTATCACTTATCTCTCGAATTCTGCCCTCATGATACAGGAGTTGTTTAGCTCTCTTTTTCTCAGCTCCTTTATTTTCCATTATTTGGTCTTCTATATCGCTAATTCTCTCTTCTGCCTCATTTATCCTAGCAGTTAGAGCCTCCATTTTTGATTGCACCTCATTAATAGCCTTTTTGATTTCAATTTGATTAGGTTTTTGTTCTTTTATTTCTCCAGAAAGGGTTTCTCTAATATCTTCCATGCTTTTTACAAGCCCACCTAGTATCTTTAAAATTGTCATTCTGAACTCTAGTTCTGACATCTTACTAATGTCCGTATTGAATAGGTCCCTGGCAGTTGGTACTGCCTCTTGTTCTTTTTTTTGAGGTGATTTTTTCCATCTTGTCATTTTGTCCAGAGGAGAATAGACGAATGAGAGAAGAAAATGCTAACAAGGTAACAACGACCCCAGAAAAATATACACTAAACAAATTAGAAGAGACCTGAAACCGGGGGAAGAGAAAGGGAAAGAAAGAAAAAAGAGAAAGAAATAGAAAAAGAAAAAGATAAAAACAAACAAACAAAGGAAAAACAGAATATGATCAAATATGATCAGGCTGGTGCATAGATCAGTGCGACACACTAGATTTTGGGCGTATTTTGGTCTGTTAGAAGAAAGGGCCTCCCAAAATTTTAAAGAAAGAAAAACTTATATATGTACAAAATTAAGGGTAAATACGATGAAGGGATGGAATATGACTGTAAAGATGAAAATTATAAAAGATTTTATAAAAGGAATTGATAAGTTGGTTGAAAAAAGAAAGAAAAGAAAAGAAAAAAGAAAAGGGAAGGAATGCGATCAGGCAGTAGACTAGAACAAAGCCATACACTAGAGATTTAGGGTATATTTTGGTCTGTTAGAAGAAACTGTATCCCAAAATTTTAAAGAGAGAACAACTTATATATATATATATATATATATATACCAAAAATAAGGTTAACTACTATGAAGGGATAGAATAGGACTCTAAAAATGAAAAATAAAGATTTTTTTAAAAAGGGATTTATAAGATGTTGGTTGAAAAAGGGAAAAAGAAAAATTCAAAAAAAAAAAGTTAAAAAAATTAACTTTGAAAGAATAAAGAATCATGGGGAAAAAGCCATGAATTCTATGTGCAGTATTCCCTGAGCGCTGGGGTTCTGCCGTTCTCATTGATCAGTAAACTTGGTCTTGGGGGAGCTATTCTTGCTGACCTTCTGGGGGAGTGGCCTGTTGCCGAGGTTCTCACATGTCTTTGCCAGAGGCAGAATTGCCCCACCCTTGCCCTGTCCAGGCTAAGTAATCTGCCCAGGTTTGCTCTCGGGAGGTTTTGTTCCCTGAAAGCTTTCCATACAGCTTTGGAGGACGAGAGTGAAAATGGTGGCCTCCCAATCTCTGCCCCGGAGGAGCTGAGAACTCGGGGCCCCACTCCTCAGTGTGCCCCCAGAGAAAAGCAGTCAGTCACTCCCGTCTCCTCGGTCTTGGCTGCACTCCGTGCTCCCCCGGCCTGTGACTGAGCGTTTCTGTCTCTGGCACATGACCCCGTTTGGAGTCTCCAAACCCAGCAGATCCCTGTGATGTGCTCCTGTGTGCTGCTCCTTCTGGGAGAGGAAGGAGAGTCTCCTTGGATCTGCCACTTGTTGGGTCCCTGCTGGAAGAGCAGTGGCCCAACTATGCTGTGGATCACAGTTTATGGCAACCCCGTGCTGAGAGCCCACTCCTCGGCTCCGTCTCGCAGCTGGCTTCCCTGCTCCAATACCTGGGAGCTCTGCCACACTCAGGCACCCCCAGTCTTTCTGTGACTCCAAGGTTCCTGAGACCACACTGTCCCAGCGAGGGCTCCACCCCCCGCTTAGCCGCTGGAGTGACGTCCCTCAGCAGAGAAGACTTCTAAAAGTTCTGATTTTGTGCTCCGCTGCTCTATCACTTGCCAGTAGTGGCTGACAGAGGCTCCCTCCCCCACTGTCTATCTTCCTGAATATCTCCTCAGATTCACTTCTCCGCACATCCTACCTTCCAGAAAGTGGTCACTTTTCTGTTCAGAGAGTTGCTGCTATTCTTTTCTTAGATCTCCTGTTGAGTTCATAGGTATTCAGAATGGTTTGATCCCTATCTAGCTGAATTCCTGGGACCAGAAGAAATTTAGGTCTCCTACTCCTCCGCCATCTTGCTCCTCCTCAATAAATGTTTTTGAGTTTCAACTCTATTAGTATTTTTTTATACACTAGGAACACTATATGTCTTATGAAAAATTAATCAAGAAATAGGGATAGGGATTTTGAAGAGGAATAGAAAGTTACAAATTTAAAGGGAGTGTCTGCCATATTGAGAAGGTGAAATATGAGCAAAACTTTGAAGAGAAAGAAGGGCAAGAAACTTTTTGGATATTTGAATCTGGGTGAAGTAAATCAATCTTCTTTAGTATTCAATGTCAAGAAATGTGACAGGTCTGAGATTTTACCCTATTTGTAAGCTAATGCAGTAGCCTCCCATGACTTTATGAACACTAGTTCAAGATACAGGATTTCTGAGTCAGAGATGAAGGACAATTTGTTACTCCTAGCACTAGCAATAGGCAGAGAATCATCATTTTTGTACCCTTTCTTAAAGCCCCAGCCCCCATATGGTGACAGAAGAGGGCCAGATTACATGTGAATACAAGTAGGCTGTGTTACATGAGTGGAACTCTGACTTAAGGGAAACCAATCATTTCATGATATTGGGAAGCATGCTTGACCCTTGTTATGGAGGAAGATATTATTTCTGTCTCCCAAGGCTGTCAACTATGAAAATATCCTTGAAAAGATTGTCCAAAACAAAGAGTAGTTAGTACTTCACTTTGCAAGATATACAGAAACAAAAGGCCAGATTCATACCTGACTTTACATGATTTTAAGATATGAAAGAATAAAGTCTCCTCCTTTACTCAAACTAGCTGAAGCAATTTGCCTTACACTTTCAAATGAATTAGCCTTGACTAATATATACGTGCATATATATTTACATATGTGTCTTGAGTAGATGTGTTGAGAGGCTCTTTTTAGTGTAAACTTGTGATATTCCCTCATTTCCTACGGTGTATCACTGGACATCTTTCTATCATCCTAAAAATATCCAATTGGATTATTATGTGAATTGTTTTAGTGTTTATTAAAACTTCCCTGTTTCATATTTTGTATCATACATCCAAACATTAGGCTTTTTAGAAAAATATTAGTAACTGTGAAATGTAAGCTTTAGTTATTGCTTTTATCACATTTTAAGTGACTCAAATCCTTATAAGCTAGTAACTTCACATTATAGCAACTTTTTTTAGATACGTGAAGTTGAGATTGATCATAAAATTTTAATAAATTGCATTTCTCTTGTATTTTCCAAATAACAACATTGAGAAATACCTTTTATTTATTTTGCATACTTTAAGATATTAATGAATACTTAAAATGTCAAATTGGTGGAAAGTGGTTATATAGGTTTTTCAAGGTTATTTATATACTGGTCTTCATATAGAAAGTTCATAGGCATCATTATTAGGGAATATACTAAATACATATTTTGCACTATCTTAGCCAAACTGCCTGGGTTAAAATCCCAGTTGTGCAACTTACTAACCTTGTGGCCTAAGACAGTTTATTTAACTTCTCTGTTTCTCTGGGTTTTTTTAAAGATTTATTTATTTATTTGAGATAGAGAGAGAGGGAGGAGGGGCAGAGGGAGAGGGAGAGGAGAGAGAAAATCTCAAGTAGACTCCCCACAGAGTGCAGAGCCCACAGCAGGGCTCAGTACCACAACCCTGAGGTCATGACCTGAGCTGAAATCAAGAGTGGGTCGCTCAACTGACTGAGCCACCCAGGCGCCCCTCTCTCCATTTCTGTATATATATAAAAGGGATAATTATATTACCTGCCTCCAATGGCTTCAGTAAGGACTACATGAGCTTTTTTTTTTTTTTCTTTGTGTAAATCAGAACAGAACTTGGCACGTACCAGCAATGTGGTGTTTTAGTTGCAATTCTCGTATTTTATCTCATTTCCTTGCAACCATATGCATGTATCTATAAGATGGTTGGCTGCTGTTATAGTACAACTTACGGATGTGGAAGGCTTTCTCTGGGCATAGCTAAGTAGCCCACATGGAAATCAAACCTGCCATTCACTTTATTTGAACCAAGCTAAACCAGATGAGCAAATTAGCCTGGATACAGAGTTGGCTGCAGTGGGTAAGTCATAAAATAAGAGAATTGATTTGGAACTACAGTCTCATCTGTTCCTGAACTCAAAGTAAACACATGCATACTACTCTGTGTCACTGTTTTACATCAGATATTTCTATGTGGAATTATTGGTATTCTAGGGAGTCCTTTTCTGTGAAAGAACAGATTTATTTATGTTGCAAAGATAATAGGCCTATAATGGGAAGGGTAATGGAGATCTGTACTGAGGGCATAATGCTGTGATTCTTGTGGCTTGTTAAGATCAGTGGGTGCACACAGAGACAATAGCACTAAGGAAATGATGAGATGATCATTATGTGTTTTAAACCACAGTTAATTACACAAATTACACATATTAAGTGAAAGAGAATTAACCACTCACTTTGTACGTGCCTATTTGTAACAATAAATGGCCTGATGAATATAAGAAAACAAGAAGTTAAAAGAATACCCATTCTCTCAAAAACCATCACAAGAACCAGAACAATATTGTTTGGTTCCTGCTAGTGTTAGGTTATACTCACTGTCTAAGTTCACTGTAAAAAAAAAAAAAATGGGAAAACTAGTGGGTGTCTATAAAATACAGCAACACACACCTTTAAGTCTTCAAAGTCCCAGAATTTAATACTGATTGGATCATTCTCCCACATTTATAAATGCTGCTAAAACATCTCTAGAATTAAGTTCTGGACTCTACAGCCTATGTAATAACATGGATTAAAGAGAAGTATTGCAAAAATAATCAAAAATTTCAAAGTTTGAGTAACAATTTATAGGGAGAAGGGTATGGAGAATTTTTGCTTCTTAGTCAGGGGGAAAAAAAGGAGGATTAAATAACAGATTTCAACTATGGAAACTATTACTTTGAACACATATTTCCTATACTTTATAGACTGTGAGAATTTTGAGATATTAGGTTAACTACCATTTTGAGTAATTTTTTTTTTTTCTAACCTGGAACCAGAATGTAGAAATCTTCAGATACCATATATATGTGCAAAATAGGCAATCTTATCACAAATATTGTGCCACTATTCTTAAAATTTCAACTTTTCTGTATTTTCGGAGTCAGCAAACTTTATGGATTCCATAAGTAAAAGATGCTGAACTCAAGAAAGCTGGAAATTTTAGACAAATGAGTGCTATGGAAGAATAATCACAGGATTTTAAAGAGGGTAAACCTACATTAACTAATTTCCTCATATTTTAAGTCTAATTTTTTTTTTTTTTTAGATTTTATTTATTTATTTGAGACCGAGAGAATGAGAGACAGAGAGCATGAGAGGGAGGAGGGTCAGAGGGAGAAGCAGACTCCCTGCCGAGCAGGGAGCCCGATGCGGGACTCGATCCCGGGACTCCAGGATCATGACCTGAGCCGAAGGCAGTCGCTTAACCAACTGAGCCACCCAGGCGCCCTTTAAGTCTAATTTTATCTGTGTCTTGGGTGTGATAGCATATAATATTTTCCCTGAGTGGCTTGAGGCTTTTTTCTCTTTGGGTTACTTAAGGCTTTATGCCTTGCCCATAGCTGTGCCACTCCTCTTTTCCAAGTGCACCATTAAAGAAAGAGTTATCCTTTCAAAGCATAAATTAAGTCTCATTGCTACTATACTCAGAATTTTCTCACTTAAATCAGTGAAAAGGTTGTGGCACCTGGGTGGCTCAGTCGGTTGAGCCTCAGGCTCTTGGTTTTGGCTCAGGTCATGATATCATGGGTCCTGGGATTGAGCCCTCAGTTCAGGTTCTGTGTTCTGTGTTCAGTCAGGAGTCTGCTTGAAGATTCTCTTCCTCTGCCCCTCCCCTGACTCAGGCATGCTCTCTCACTCTCTCTCTCAAATAAATAAATAAATCTTTGAAAAAATCAGTGAAAAAGTCAAATTTTTAAGTGTCTATTACTGTCTGTATATTCAGTCAGGCCCCATTACCTTTCTGAAGTTTTCTATTAGTCACCCCAACCCCTGTTCTCTAGCCAGAGGTCTTCTTGATACTAAACAAGCCAAATGTGTTCTCACCTTTGCACATGCTTTCTCAATACCTACAATGTTCTTCCTTCTCAAATCCAAAAATTTCATTCCCTTTATTCTCTAAGCTCCTGATCAATGTTCCCCATCAATTAAGACCGTTGCATATCAGTCTATGTGAAATAGGAAAATATCAACTCTGCGTGTTCGATACCTTGACCTTCTATACATATATCTATAGAGCTTGTCATCATTTGAGTTGTGTGTTTATTTATGTTCTGTTTCTTTCTGCTATACATTATATGAATGCTGGCATTTTGTATGTTTTTTTTTAATTCTTTGTATCTATCTATCTATCTAATCTATCTGTCTGCCTCTGTATCCCTAGCACTTAAAACAATGCTGGGCACAGTGTGTCTTCAATATTTATCTGTTAAATGAATGAAAAAGTGGAAGCATGAATGAATGGTATTGTCACTATTGATGTACTTGCCCCATTTTCCTTACTAAAATTTAACTCTGAGGGCAGTTCCTTCTGTAGTTAGTTAAAAGATAATCACTGAATTAGCAGTGACTGATTAATATGTGTTTGTTGACATTTAAATAGCTAACAGAAAATGGTGGTAATTCATTAAGGAACAGCATGAAAGAAGAAATGGTTTGATTGCATTTTAAGATGTTTCAGATGAGAATAACTCTGGTCCTAATAAATAGAATGAAGAGCACATTAAAATTGTTGTGGGTCAATGTTTGCATCATAGTATAATCATTCAACAATTAACAAATGGTTATTGAGTGCCTTTGTTATGCTAGATATTGTGCCAGGACTTAAGGATATAACAGGAAGAATGCTCTCCAAGGACTTGCATTCAACTGGGGAAACAGAAAAGTAAGCAGATGGTGAATAGAGTCTGATAAAATATTGTGTAGGATGACACCTAACTCAGTCATGGGATAAAAGGAATATTACTGAAGCACGTTATACAACTTACCACACAATTTAAGAATGAATAGCATGGCTTTAGTTAAGCATAACCTTAGTTAAGCATGGAAGATTAATATATATATATATATATATCACTTTACTAAGATGAAGTTTAAAATAAACCAACGTGGTGGGAGAATACAGTGAAAAAAATGTTGAAAAACCGTAAAGCTAGAAAAGGGGTAATAGACGAAGGAGACCAGATAAAGCTAAAAATTAAGCCAGGGGTTGAGAGAAATTCTCAAGCAGTCTAACTTGCACAATATAAGTCCAGAAAGACAGGAATTAGAAGTAATAGGAATTAGAAGTACAGTTAAAATGGAAAATAGGAGACTTGACTAAAATTCTCTCTATAAAAAAATTAGACTTCCTTATTCTCTCCCTAGCCTGAAAAGGTGGGAAACTTCCCCTCTTCCAACCCAAAAGGACAAGATAGAATTGAAACTCAGGAAAACTAGGCTTAGCTGAAGAAAGTATGGGTACTCTACTATAAAGAAAAGATAGATTGAATTAAAGTCTATTTAGAAAGTGGTGAAACTATTAGTCCTTTCCCCTAGTTGACTCTGAGAACATTAGCAAATAGACCTATACATTTTATGAGGGATTTGATGGCTTTCTCTTTGGGAAACTGTCTATGACAAAATTAAAACAAAGAAACAAACAAAAAACCTTATATATAATAAATTGGCCCAGTCATAATAACCAAGAGTAAAGCATTGACTCAGAAAGGCTTTCTCAACAGCAATCAGAAGACAACCATGAAAATGTCTTCAAAATTCAAAATAGGGGCGCCTGGGTGGCTCAGATGGTTAAGTGTCTGCCTTTGGCTCAGGTCATGATCTCAGGGTCCTGGGATCGAGCCCCACATCGGGCTCCTGGCTCACCAGGGAGCCTGCTTCTCCTTCTCCCTCTGCCTCTCTCCCTGCTCATGCTCTCTCTCTCTCTCTCTCTGTATCTGTGTCTCAAATGAATAAATAAAATCTTTAAAAGAAAATTCAAAATAAAAGCTATTTCTACATAAAATTATACCAAGACAAGCTATTATTCATGGGTGAGATTAGAAGGACATTCTCAGGCATGCAGGTTGTGAGAAACTAACATTCCATTGTATGACTGGCACCTGTGGGATGTGTTCCACCAAACTGAGGAAGACATCTAATAAAGAAGAAGATCTGGGATCCATGAAATAGTGGATTCAACTCAGAAAATAGTCCTCAGGAGGATTGAGAATAAAGAAAAGTCTGAGAATAAGATCTTTGTAGCAGGCTGGTGGAGAACATAGCGAAGATTGGAGCAGGAAGACAGAACTTCAGAAGGGGCATTTTTGAAGAAGATAAAACTGAGATTATCTTATAGGCTTGGGTGTATTTCAAGGAGATGCATGTTTCTGGGGGAGAATTAGTTCATAGGGACAATGAAAACACGCAAATGAATAAATATGACATCTATGTTAACATTATTTTTATCAGTTTACTTTCCTTCCCGTCTTTGTTCTACAATCCCCTACATTTGGTTTTGTTTTGTTTTATTTTGGTAAAACCTCCCCAGTAAGCTACTTGCATGTAAATTCTTGTTTTAGGTTCTGTTTTGGGAGAATCCAAAGTAAGCAAAAATATATATACATAGTGAAATATTACATTAAGGCAGAGTGGCAATTTGATATTGTATAAAAATCACTCCTTAATTCGGCAAAAGTTTTGAAAGAGATGCATGGAGAAGACCAAGTGCAAAACTGTTATAGTAATCCAGATTAGAAAGGAAGATGTATTAAAACAAAATAATGAGATTGTAGAAGGAGGCAAGTAGATGAATATGAAAGCTAAGTCAAAGGTAGAATCAAAAGGAATTAGCATTTGAGACAAAACGGACCGTGAGGCTTTGCGTTTTCTCTTTCGCAGCCAGCGTCGAGAGCGATGGGCATCTCTCGGGACAACTGGCACAAGCGCCGCCAAGACCGGGGGCAAGAGAAAGCCCTACCACAGGCAGGGGAAGTATGAGCTGGGACCCCCCTGCCGCATACACACAGTCTGAGTCCTGGGACGCAATAAGAAGTACCATGCCTTGAGGCTAGACGTGGGGAACTTCTCCTCGGGCCCTGAGTGTTGTACGTGAAAAACAAGGATTATTGGTATTGTCTACAAAGCATCCAACAACGAACTGGTCCGCACCAAGACCCTGGTGAAGAACTGTACTGTGCTCATTGACAGCACACCGTACGGGCAGTGGTACGAGTCCTAGTATGCACTGCCCCTGGGCCGCAAGAAGGAGGCCAAGCTGACGCCCGAGGAGGAAGAGATTTTAAACAAACAAACCAAAAGAAACAAAAACAAAAACAAAAATGATCAAAGAAAATTAAGAAGAAATATGATGAAAGGAAAAAGAATGCCAAAATCAGCAGTCTTCTGGAGGAGTAATTCCAGCAGGGCAAGCTTCTTGCGTGCATCGCTTCAAGACCAGGCCATTGTGGCGGAGCAGATGGCTACGTGCTAGAGGGCAAGGAGCCAGAGTTCTATCTGAGGGAAATCAAAGCCCGGAAAGGCAAATAATCTTCCTCCTATCTTTGGTCATGCAATAAAGGTGTTTATTGTCCTGAAAAAAAAAAAAAAAAAGGAATTAGCATTTATTTTGGATATTGGTAAGTGAAAGTAAAAAGTCAAGGGAATCATCCTTCCTTAGGCAACTGAATAAATGGGTAGGGAATACAGGAGGAAAGTCAGATTTAGGGAGTAGTTTCATAAATTGAATTTTTTCAAATTTGAATATATTCAGTTGAACTACCTGTGTGATGCCCGGGTAGGCGCTTGTACATATGTGATTAAAATTTAGGATTGGGGTTGCAGAGTGTGATACACTGGAAATAATCAATTAGAGATTATGATAATTTAAATGATAATTGGGTACTGATTTAGTATAAAATATCTCAGTATAATAATAATTAATGTTGTGTAGTAACATAACTTACCTAATATTTTCCCATATCAATTTTAGTTGTAAATTGCTGAATATAATGCATAGAAATGTCATTAGAACTCCTTTTAGATTGTGTAGTAGGATGTCAACAGATAATACTTTTAAGCTATTGAGACTCCCTAAGCTAAATCTGAATTATCTCAATAATCCTGCTACGTTTGGTTTGTTCAAAGTGACTCTTCTTTTTAGTATTGCTAAATAAGCAAAACCTATATTAGTGTATAGAAAAACATACAAATTAAAAACTCATAAAAACAGGTAACAAAAGGTAATTTCAACTATACTTGCAACATACCATGATTATGAATTTGAAGACCAAAGCTTATAATCTTATAGCAGTTTGATGATTTGGTTTAGGAGTGCTATTTCAGCTTGGAGGTGAACTAGAACTACCTAAGGAAATTCACTTTCTTTTGGAAGAATGATTAGGGTCCATATTATGCTACTTTCAACTACAAATTTCTCTGAAAGAAGTCTCTACTGAGGATGAAAGTCACCAATGGAAACAAAGATTCCTGAACTGCCATCTCCCATTCCTGTCTTTCAAATCAAGAAATCAAGACACTTGTCTAGAGCCGGTCTAGCTAACTTAAATCAGTTCAGATATAGACTGATTCTATAGATCATGACCCTAATTTTGTGTAGTCACTTTGAAAAGAATGGACTCTCCCTGAATTTGACTGAGCAACTTCTTTTCATTGAATTGCTTTGAAAGCTACTTCTGTGTGTAGCACATTTTCCACAATAGAAATTCAAGGATTTTTCTATCTCAATACTGTCAGCCCAAATGACTTCAGTTTCAGTTCTGCCATCTGTAAGAGATGAATTTGCTCAATCAAGTTAAATCACTGTACCAGCTCAGTCACTGCACCAGAAAACATTCTAGTTTTGTCTAACTGTTCTTATTCCAAGGTTAAATTAATGTCTAAACAATTTGCCCCTAACCAGTCACTTATATATTAGTAAAAATATATTTATAAAAAATCATTTAGGTAATTTAAGGAGTCTCATGGAATGAAATATATATTTGGGTTTCTAATAAAAACTTTAAGATTTGTTTAAAAAAAATTCTCTATTAGCTGAATTTTAACCTACATCCTTTATAACTTTATATATAGTGTATTCTGCCTTCTTAATACATGTACACACACACATGAACACATACAGGCTCATAGGCAGAAGTCTCAAGTTCAGCTTACCTTTAAAATTTCTTGCTCTTCTTTGCCCTATTCAGGTTATATCAAATCTTTTTACACATCCGAGTTTCATCATCTTCATTTTTTTTTTCCCACCTACAACTACCTTCACCTGTCTTGAGTCCCTATCTAAACATAGGAGCTCATTTCTTTTTCTTTGTTTTATTATTTTCCCAGGGGCTGTACTAAAATTATTTAACAAAACTCTGATAATACAATAAGAAGATATGTTTTAAAATTGCAGAACAGACTATTTAATGTAGCTATGGGGAGTAATTGGCACCTCGAGTATGCAGTGTACAAAAGCAGCCATCTTACTTTTGCAAGGTCCCAACTTACGGTCCTGCTAATTCTAGCACTCTCAATTGCCTTCAGTCCTTTCTTTACACATGCTTTTCCCACCAGCTGTTATAAATCTTTCTTCTCCCTCCATTCCCTTGATTTATTCCTAGATAGGTTTCTGTTCTCAGTTTAGAAACTGTTTCTTCTGCTTAGATTCCCCAAACTGGGTAAGTGTCAATAATATGTGATCTCAGAGCATATTTCGTACAGAACTAAGAATAAGCAAGAGTCTTTGTTTTTGTTTTCTCATTCTTTTGGCTTATTTTGCCATTTATTCTTAAAACTTTCTTTCATTGTTTTTGAAATATTGCATTTTTCAAAGGAAGTTTTTCTTTCTTTTACGTATAATATACATCCCCCCTGCAAACTTTGGAAAATTACACAAAATAAAATAACTCACTTCTATGAATTTTTTTTTAGGCTCAAAAGTGACTTGTCATCAGCATGCACAGGGATAGACACAAAGTGACATAATTAAATATGTTTATCATTTTGAAATTACAAAATACATTCCTATGTATTACCTGATTTACACTTTAGGACCTTCCAATGAGGTGACCAGGATAGATAGTGTAATCTAAACTTAGAAATGAGGGTTTTGTGATTTCCATCAGTGATTGCATTGCTTTTTAGGAATCATTGCTAATCCCTATAAGTGTCCCTTGCATTTCCTACCCAGAGCTGCTCACTCAAGGGTAACATGAGTTTGATCAGTGTGTGTATAACGGTTTTATTCCCATTTTACATATGAGGCATTATGTTGCAGAGAAATTTAATTGCACAGCTAATGAAAGAGTCAATAATACAACTCTAGTTTTCACATTCAGATTCCTAAATTATTTACATTAATGGCTGAGTAACATAATAAATGGAAAACATTTAGTACCCTGCCTGGAAAATAGCAAATGTTCATTTACTATAAGCAATTATCATTAGTTTCCTTATTTTAAAAGGTTTAAGAGACTTTGTACTATTCTTACAACTTCTCTTTAAATTTGGAATTATATTAAAATAAAGGTACCCAAAATGTCCTTATTTTTGTAGATACCAACCAAAATATTTATAAACATAAAGGTAAGTAAAATATTATGATGACTGGATTTGCTTTAAAATACTCTGCTAAAAATGAACTATTGGGACTTCATCAAGATAAAAAGCTTTTGCACAGCAAAGGAAACAGTCAACAAAATCAAAAGACAACCAACAGAATGGGAGAAGATTTTTGCAAATGACATATCAGATAAAGGGCTAGTATCCAAAATCTATAAAGAACTTATCAAACTCAACACCCAAAGAACAAATAATCCAATCAAGAAATGGGCAGAAGATATTAACAGACATTTCTGCAAAGAAGCCATCCAAATGGCCAATAGACATATGAAAAAGTGCTCAACATCAGGGGTGCCTGGGTGGCTCAGTTGTTAAGTGTCTGCCTTAGGCTCAGGTCACGATCCCAGGGTCCTGGGATTGAGCCCCGCATCAATCTCCCTGCTCAGCGGGAAGCCTGCTTCTCCCTCTCCCACTCCCCTGCTTGTGTTCCCTCTCTTGCTGTGTCTCTCTCTGTCAAATCAATGAATAAATCTAAAAAAAAAAAAAAAAAGTGCTCAACATTCCTTGGCATCAGGGAAATACAAATCAAACCCTCAATGAGATGCCACCTCACACCAGTCGGAATGGCTAAAATTAACAAGTCAGGAAATGACAGATGTTGCTGGGGATGTGGAGAAAAGGGGACCCTCCTACACTGTTGGTGGGAATGCAAGCTGGTGCAGCCGCTCTGGAAAACAGTGTGGAGGTTCCTCAAAAAGTTGAAAATAGAGCTACCCTATGACCCAGCAATTGCACTAGTGGGTATTTACCCCAAAGATACAAATGTAGGGATCTGAAGGGGCACGTGCACCCCAATGTTTATAGCAGCAATGTCCACAATAGCCAAACTATGGAAAGAGCCTAGATGTCCATTAACAGATGAATGGATAAAGATGTAGTATATATATACAATGGAATATTATGCAGCCATCAAAAATTGAAATCTTGCCATTTGCAACCACATGGATGGAACTAGAGGGTATTATGCTAAGCAAAGTAAGTCAATCCGAAAAAGACAGTTATCATATGATCTCACTGATATGTGGAATTTGAGAAACAAGGCAGAGGATCACAGGGGAAGGGAGGGAAAAATTAAACAAGATGAAACCAGAGAGGGAGACAAACCATAAGAGACTCTTAATCTCAGGAAAGAAACTGAGGGTTGCTGGAGTGGAGTGGGGTGGGAGGGATGTGGTGGCTGGGTGATGGACACTGGGGAGGGTATGTGCTATGGTGAGTACTGTGAATTGTGTAAGACTGATAAATCACAGAGCTTTATCCCTGAAACAAATAATACATTATATGTTAATAAAAAAAAATAATAAAATAAAAATACCCTGCTAAACACAACAACAAGTGAAGGGGTTTAGATAAAACAACAGTAATAAAAGGCACAATATGAATACATGTTGATCTGGGAAATGATGACTTGAAAGTCCATTATACTTTCTCTCTACTATGTATATGTTTGTACTTTAGCAAAATAAAACGTTAAAATGAAATATACATGTATATGCTAGAACCACCTACATAATTGTCAAGGTACAGAGTAAAGATATATGTGCTAACAGTAAAAAGGAAGAAGAGCTATTTTAAAAATATTTGCATGTAAATGCATTGAATATCTGTGATACAACTACCAGAAATCAGTAAGATAAATTGTCTCCTGAGAGGAAAACTGAGTGTCTGGGTACCTGGCATGAGTGAGGGGCTATTCATTGCACCAAATAAAATATTAGGAACCATGTAAATGTGTTCCCTATTCAAAAACACATTAAAAATTAAGTTTCTGATAAAACAAGCATAGGGATGGGGCGCCTGGGTGGCTCAGTCCTTAAGCATCTGCCTTCAGCTCAGGTCATGGGATCAAGCCCAGCATCAGGCTCCCTGCTCTGCGGGAAGCCTGCTTCTCCCTCCCGCACTCCCCCTGCTTGTGTTCCCTCTCTCGCTGTGTCTCTCTCTGTCAAATAAATAAATAAAATCTTAAAAAAAAAAAAGCATAGGGAATTCTTTGAAATGCCCACGGAAGTCTGCTCTTTAATGTAATAGGGATTTTGAACTTAAAATAGAAAACTTAGGTATAAAGTCCTTGATTGGACTGACAGCCTTCTTTATCTTAAGCAGTTATATAATGCAAATACAAAACAAAACACTTGATAATTGTTGCTAATTTAGTCAAATGTTTTGTTGTTTTGAGAATATTATTATGTTAAATTAATTAAATATCGTCTCTGACCACATATGTCATAAACTAGTGGGGAAAATATATTTATTTAAAAAACAAAATCAAATTCATAATTATATTATAATGATACATTAAAATGAAATTCTAAGAGAAAATTATAATAAAGGGAGGGAGCTAGTGAAGATCTGATGAAATTACATTGGGTTTCATAAAATTAGGCAAAGAAAGGGGGAAAAGAGTGTTCAATACCAATCAAAGGGGCAAACTTAGAAATGCAGATTGAAAGTCAATGATGCTGGACCTTGTAAATCAAGCTATAGATTATCTGTTTTCTTAAATGCAGAAGAAATTCCTAAAAGAATTTTTGAAGCCAGTTGATTTTGACAGATGCACATTAAAACTATGCTTCCAAGTGATAAGAAGTCCAGCTCTGTTTAATATATATTAAGGCAATAATTGAAGTGATACATTAGATTGCAGGGAGTGAAGATAACTAAATTTGAAATATATTTGTAGGTAAAATTAGTACGATCTAGTGATGATTGACACAATGTTAAAATAAAATACAGTTCGGTGGCTATGACAATGACTGTTTTGTGGCTTGGGCAATTACCCAATTGCCTGAAGGTAGCCTACCCAAAAGAAGTAGGCTGTTATTAGAGATAGGGAAGACTAGAAGAAACAGGTTGGGGGAAATTATAACTAACTTTTGAAACTTTTGTCATCAATTTGGGTGTTTTGGTATCAAAATTTGGGTGTTTTGGTATCAAAACTTCACACTAGGAACAAATCCAACAGCAAAGAATGTTCCTACTCTTTTTTTTTTCTCTCCTGCAGGAGCAGTAGATCTTGGTTTCATTTCTGTCTGGCATGGACCTATCTCTTCATTTAGAATTATCTGATATGAAAATGAGCTCAGTGCACAGAAGGAGAGATTCAGACTAGGAAAATTGCCTCCCATATGGCAGGGTAGTGAATACTGTTAAGGAAAAAATGAGGAATATTATCACCTTTATCAGAAAATGACACACAAAATGTCTCAAATTCCCAACGTCAATTAACCTGTTTGTTCAATGTCATTAGCAATTATAACTTACTAAGCAATTTCTCATTGTTCATTTGGAACATTTCTTTATTTAGACCTTTAGAAGTCAATTTTGAATTGGCATGTCACTTTGCCCCAGTAGATACCATGGAAACTGAGATAGGCAGGCTAAAAGAAGATTATTTTAAAATTACCTCTAAATATAATTCTCTTTTATAAAAGTGTATATATTTCTCCTTTAAACTGACACAAAACTGCTGACTGTTTTCTAAATTATTTTGTAAAAATGGCATTTTCATTTCAAATGACTTTAACACTTAAGTAAGGTCACCTAAGAAATTTGTGGTAATGATTTAATATTAATATTTAAATTGATTCTAGCCTCAGATCAAGTTTTGACTTACGTTTAACTTTTTAAATGATAAAAACTTTAATTTATTATCATACTTCTTGCTGCAGTTTATTCTCAGACACTCTATGCTGAAAACCACTCAGAGACAAAAAAGAGAAGTTCCAGTGTCACTGAGTCCTGAGCTAAACTGCAGGACTTTATTGTAGGTTTCATTTCTCAGACATCCAGAAAAGGGGTGTCTCAGGACTATGTTGGAAATTTTATGTTCAGAGACAATCCCTTTTATCCATTCTAGGCAGCTATGGTTAGAACCCTATAGATATGGTCTGCTTTCATAAATGCTGGATTTAGCTGTACAGTTAAGCTTGTTATTAATAATTACTGGCATAAATTCTGAAAGGAAATTGTTCTTCAGACTTGGGAAAAGGATATTTTAGGAATAATGACAAATGAGCTGTTGTGGATCAAAACTATGCCAGCCAATTTGAAAACACTCATTCTGTGATTTTCATGTATTTCTAAGTGTGTTGTGTGTGTGTATTACAAATGAAAACTTTTAATCTGAGATTCATATTGTATAATATGTATGTATTCTTTTCTATTAGAGGATGGAAATAGTGCATATCAAGGTCAAATATTCCTGGCCAATTGCATGAGGTACTAGAACGATGAAATAAATTATTAATGTTGGTTAATCTTCTACTCTCTGCTTCTCTTGGCTAGTATCTGGTAATCATGTGTGTCTTACCTTAGATATCTTTTATTTTAAGAAGATATCCCTAAACGCACATATATATACACTAAAAGTTACACACTTTTAGTGAGTACAGCTATTACAGAACTCTATATTATAATGGCCTGTTTTATTTTTTGGTTCTTTCTTTCTCATTAAGACTATTATAATATTGAAGTCAAGAAACATATCTTCTTTCCGCTCAAAATATGGTACAATGCTATGGGTACACCAAAGCTTATTCTATATTTTCTTCCTGGACACACAAAAAATTATAGCTCTCATGTTGTAGAATGCATCCATGTGAATGATTCTGGGCAAGGATAGCTCAGTGACATTTTTCACTTCTGGTCTGGATCAGCAAATACCCTCCACCTTTCCTGAAACAGCCACCATGAGAGATGTGTTGAGAAAACAGAACATTCATTAATCTAGGTTACTAAGTAAACATGTAGAATGAGGGATTATATTACTTTTGTTTGCTAGTCACTGATATTTGGGGTTAATTTGTTTACCACAGCTCATTTTTACCTATCTTGAGTAATAGTGGCCTAAAAGCCTAGAAAAATGCTTGGCTTACAATATGTTAACAAAAATGAATTGCCTGAATAAATGAACATATTTCTTCTTCTCAGCTGAAATTCCAAATATCACTAACTTTGAAAATAGATATTCACATTGCATTGTTCCTATGGATCAAAGAAGCATCCTTTTCATTCATATTCTTCATGATTTACTACACACAGTGCATACTGATGTCAAGGACATTGAAGGATCTGAAATGTTAGCCTACTAAAAAGCTAACAACTTAGGCTGCTACAGTTTCATAAATGCTAGAAGAAGACATGAGACTTCTGGGTCAGAGACAAATGACTTATTAATCACAACAGTGAGCAGCATGTGTTTCAGGTTTGCCTTGGTTCTACTTAACCCCAGTTCCCACAGAGTGATGCAGAGTGACACGGGGGTTGCTGTAAAAGCAGTCAAATCGCATTACTTAGAGCTAAGAATAACCTAACCCTTTAAAATGGCTGCAAGCAAATCTGCTCAGATGTTGTTCCTGTCAACAAACAAATCTATCCTCTGCTTTTGAAGAAGACGCTGCATCTGTCTTCTAAGAATGCGCAATATGCAAGCATCCTTGAAAATGTAACTTGGAACAAGAGTTATCAAAATGCCTCTGCATGGAAGACACATAGAAAGAAACACGAGAGAGTTATAGAAATTTCTCTGCCAGTAATTGAGAATACACATAATTAAGGAGTTAATCTTTTCAAGGGATTGGTGGACTATGTATTCCCAACAAAACATATTTCACATTCTCATTTAGTTGTTCAATAGTTATTTCTTGAGACACTTTTATATTAACAAGTACAGGGTTTGGTGGTTAATATACTTTTAACTACTCAAAGTATGTAATGCTTTCACAGATGATATTCTTAGAAGAAAGATTAAGAATTCCAAATATGTCAGATTGAGGACAGGCAAAGATAGGCAGGATTGAGAAAGTTATAAAAAGAAAAACAAAAATAACAATACCTAATGTTATTGACACTTTCTGGGTTCCAAGTGGACTTTAATAGATTATGCCTTTCATAAACAACAGTTTAGTGATGAATACACTGTTATTCTCTATATTTTATTTGTGATGGATTTAGTAGTTTGACTTAGGGCTGGAATTAGGCTGATACGAGTGAGGCAAGGTCAGCAAGCAGAGGTTGGATTCTGCCTTTAATTAAAAATTGGATATTTTGGGGGCGCCTGGGTGGCTCAGTTGGTTAAGCGACTGCCTTCGGCTCAGGTCATGATCCCGGAGTCCCGGGATCGAGTCCCGCATCGGGCTCCCTGCTCGGCGGGGAGTCTGCTCCTCCCTCTCCCGCTCCCCCCTCTTGTGCTCTTTCTCTCTCTCACTCTCTCTCTCAAATAAATAAATAAAATCTTTAAAAAAAAAAAATTGGATATTTTGTCCATATTGGATTCTTATTGGCACTATTATGTCAGATGTCAAAGAACGCTAACATATTTTGGTTGAGACTTACTTATTTGGATTCTGATAAAGGAGGTATTTGATGAACATTTTTATCCATTTTATCCTAAGCTTGGATATATATAGTAATCTTCATAATTGGATTTTGTAGATGGCCCATGAAGTAAAACATGTATTTGAGAATACTTACTGTATTTAAATTTTTGCTAAATAGTAAATTTTCAATGATCCTTATGTTGACCTACACATTTAAAAATTTTTTCTACACAATCATAGCTAAGGATACTCTCCTTGCTGAATAAGAAATTACTGCAGAAAGAAAACAGCCAGGTGGCTTAGAAAGGCTACCTAGCAGGCAATATGATCCTGCTGGTGCTCAGGATTAATTGGATGTTTCATTCTATTCCTTTATTAAGGCCATGCCCTAGAAAGTTTTCTTAAATATTCAAGAGGCTTAATATCCCCACTGCTTCCAAAGTTTAACAATGGACCTCTCTCCCCAAGATGTAGGGGGACACTTCTTTCTTTTCTTTTTTTTTTTTTTTGCATTTTCTTTTTTTTTTTAATTCTTATGTTAATCCCCATACATTACATCATTAGTTTTAGATGAAGTGTTCCATGATTCATTGTTTGTGCATAACACCCAGTGCTCCATGCAGAATGTGCCCTCCTCAATACCCACCACCAGGCTAACCCATCCTCCCACCCCCCTCCCCTCTAGAACCCTGTTTGTTTTTCAGAGTCCATCGTCTCTCATGGTTCGTCTACCCCTCCGATTTCCCCCGCTTCATTCTTCCCCTCCCGCTACCTTCTTCTTCTTCTTTTTTTTTTTCTTAACATATATTGCATTATTTGTTTCAGAGGTACAGATCTGAGATTCAACAGTCTTGCACAATTCACAGCGCTTACCAGAGCACATACCCTCCCCAGTGTCTATCACCCAGTCACCCCATCCTTCCCACCCCGACACTTCTTTCTAATAGCAATTGATGCCTACATTTGGGGAGTTAAAGTCATATTAATGCAGCCTCTGATTCTCCAAGGAAAATAAATGAAAGAGCCTTGTAGAAAGGTTCATACCACTTAAAATTTTTCTACTTTGAAAGGCTACTCACTTTCTTAATAACTTTTTCTGCTCTAATCCAGTACTTGGTCATTCTGTTAAAGCTTGAGGGCAGGATCAGAACGATGGAGCATGAGAAAGTTTGGGACTGGGAAGATGCTGGAAAACAAGCAGGAATCTATACAAGGGCAGGCATAAGAGCAGAGGACAGGAGAGCAGAAACGATTGTAATGTCTTCTCTTTCATTTATAATTTTATTTGAGTATTCTCTTTTTTTATTAAGTCTTTTTTTTGCTGATCTTTTTCATTGCTTTTCTATCGCCTATTTATCTGTGCCCTTGCCTTTGTTATTTCCTTCTTTCTGCTAACTTTGGGCTTTGTTATTTACCTTTTTCTAGTTTCTTGAGATGTAGTGTTAGATTGTTTATTTAAGATCTTTTTTTTTTAACATAGCCATTTAGTGCTATAATCTTTCTTTTTAGAATTGCTTTGCTGCATCCTGTAAGTTTTCATATGTTGTATTTCCATTTTCATTTGTTTCAAGATAGTTTTTGATGTCCACTTTGATTTTTTCTTTAACTCATTGGTTGGTCATGGATGTGTTGCTTAATTTCCACACATTTGGGAACTTTCCAGTTTCCCTCCTATTATTGATTTCTAGTTTCATATTATTGTGGTCAGAAAATGTATTTGGTATGACTTCAATATTTTCAAAGTCACTAAGATTTGTTTTGTGACCTGAAAAGGTTCTATTCTGGAGAATATTTCCTGTGTGTTTGAGAAGAATATGTATTCTGCTGCTGTTTGATGGAATGTTCTATATATGTCTGTTAAATCTATTAGACACATTTGGGCTAAACTATAGTTCAAGTCCAATGTTATACAACTGATACCACAGAAATATAAAGGATTATAAGAGACAACTATGAATAAATATATGCAAACAAACTGGACAACCTAGAAGTGAATATATTCCTAGAAACATACAATTTACTAAGGCTGAATCATGAAGAAGTAGAAAATATGTATAGGTTAATAACAATTAAGATTGAAGCAGTAATAAAAAACCTCCCAACTAAGAAAAGCCTAGGACCAGGTGGCTTCATAAGTGAGTTCTACCATTTAAAGAAAAATTAATGCCAATATTTCTCAATTCTTCCAAAAAATTAACTCATTTCATGAGTCCAGCATTACTCCGATACCAAAACCAGATAAAGACATTACAAGAAAAGAAAATTATAGGCCAATATCTCTGATGAATATAGATGAAAAATTCTTAACAAAATGCTAGCAAACTAAATTTAGAAGCACATTAGTATGAATTATACACCATAATCAAGTGTATCTGTTCCTGGGATGCAAGGATTAACAGAAGCAAATTAATAAAAGTGATATACCATAGTAATAGAATAAAATTAAAAAATCATATAATCATATGAATAGATAGAGAAAAAAAAAAACATTTTATAAGACTCGACATCCTTTGGTGCCAAAAATATTCAACAAAGTCAGTATAGAAGGAACATACCTCAATATAACAAAGGGCATATATGTTAAGCCCATAGCTAACATCATACGCAATGGTGAAAGATTGAAAGTTTTCCCTCTAAGATCAGGAACAATAAAGACAAATGTGCCCACTATCACCACTAATATTCAATAGAGTACCGTAAGTTCTAGTCACAGCAATAGGCAAGACAAAGAAATAAAATGCATCCATCTTGGAAAGAAAGAAGTAAAATTGTCTATGCTTTCTGACAACATTACTTTGTATTTGGAAAATTCTAAAGACCACCAAAAACTGTTAGAATTAGTCAATGAGTTCAGTAAATTTGCATTATACAAAATCAATATGCAAAAATCAGTTGTGTTTCTACACATTAACACTAAACTATCTGAAAAAGAAGTAAAACGATCCCATTTATAAGCACATCAAAAACAATAAAATACTAAGAAATAAATTTAATCAAGTAAGTGAAAACTTTATACACCAAAAATTATAAGACGTCATTGATAAAAAAAAAAATGAAGAAGATGAAAATAAATGGATATCTAATTGTCATGGAACATAAGAGTTAATATTGTTAAAACATCCATACTACACAAAGTTACTTGCAGATTCAATGTAATCCCTATCAAAATCCCAGTGACATTTTTCACAGAAATATAAAAAAAAATTCTAATATTTGTATGAAACCACAACTCTAAATAGACAAGGCAACTTTGAGAAAAAGCAAAGTATAGGAGGCATCACACTTCCTGATTTCAAACTATACTTACAAAGCTATAGTAATCAGATCTGTATGGTATTGGCATAAAAACAGACACATAGACCAATAGGACAGAAGAGAGACCCCATAAATAACCCCAAAATCTGTCAACTAATATTGTAGGATATTAGAAATATCCTACAATATTAGAAATATTGTAGGATATTCAAAATCTGTCAACTTATTGAATAGACTATCCTTTCTCCATTAAGTATTCTTGACTTAATGGAGAATACTTAATGGAGAAAGGATAGTCTATTCAATAAGTGGTACTGGGAAAACTAGATATTTGCATGCAAAAGAGTGAAAAAGAATGAAATTCTTAAACCATTAATGATTCTGCACCTAATCCTAATCACCAGCATATTTTTTTTCTTCCTCAAACCACCAAGGAATTCTAACACACTAGGTGGGTGTCTTACAATTCAACTCAATTCTGACCTTATTTAACTGGATATAGCATCACATTGCACAAGTTAAGGTCTCAGTGCCACAAGACTGCTCTGACTTCAGGTGACAATTTCAGGTCCAGGTTGTTATCTACGCTTCTGAATGATGAACTATTAATCAGAGGTTCCTATGACCCCCCTCCTTGGGTTTGATTAATTTGCTAGAGTGTCTCACAGAACTCAGGAAATGAGTTTACTCACTACATTACCAGTTTATTACAAAGGATATTAAAGGATATGAGTCATAGCCAGATTAAGAGATCCATAGGATGAGGTCCCTTGACCTGGCACAGTAGCATGTGGAGGCATATTGGTTGACTGACCTGGAAGCTCTCCAAATCTCATCCTTTTGGTTCTTTCTGGAAGCTTCATTATATAAGCATTATTGATTAAATCATTGGCCATTTGTGATTGATTCAAACTCCAACCTCTTTCATCTGGAAATCAGGGGATGGGACTGAAATTTCGAACCCTCTATAAATGGGTTCCCACTGGCAACCAGACCCCACTCCTTTCAAGGATTTCCAAAAGCTACCTCACTAGCATAAACTCATTTGTGGTTGAAAGGCACTTGTTATAAATACTAAGATATCCCTCTCACCTTATAGTTCTGAAGTGATTTCAGTAGCTGAGGACAGGAGACCAAATATTTTAATGAAAGATATTCTCATTGCTCTTATCACTTAGGAAATTCCAAGGGTTTAGTGAGCTGTGAGCTAGGAACTATGAACAAAGACCAAAATATATAATTATTGTAAATCACTATATCATATCATTAAAAAACAAACAAACAAACTTGAAATGGATTAAGCATTTAAATGTAAGACCAGAAAATGTAAAACTCCTAGAAGAAAACATAGAGGAAAAAGCTCCTTGACATTGGTCATGGCATGGATTTTTTTGGTTATGACACCAAAAGCACAAACAACAAAAGCAAAAATGAATAAGCAGGACCACATCAAACTAAAAAAGCTTCTGTACAGCAAAGGAAACAATCAATTAACTGAAAAACAGTCTATGGAATGGGATAAAATATTTGAAAACCATGTCTCTGATAAAGGGTTAATTTCCAAAAAATATAAAGAACTACTACAACTCAATAGCAAATATATATTTATATATATGTATATGATATAAAAAAATGGTCAAAATACCTGAATGACTTTTTTCCCCCAAAGGAGATGAACAAATGACCAACAAGTACATGAAAAAGTGCTCAACATCATTAATCATCAGGAAAATGCAAATCAAAGCCACCATGATATAACATCTCACATTTGTTAGAATGGATATTATCAAAAAGACAAGAAATAACAAATGCTGGTGAGGATGTAGAGAAAAAGATGTACTCGTACATTGTTGGTAGGAATGTAAATTGGTATCACCCCTAGGGAAAACAGTGTAGAGATTCCTCAAAAAGTTCAAAATGGAACTACCGTATGATCTAGTAATTCCACTTCTGGATATATAGCCAAAGGAAATGAAATCAGGATATTTTAGTAGAAGAATTTCCCATTTAATTAGATAAATAAGTGATCAAGACTATTACATTATAAGATACTACTTAATTTAAATTTCTGTTATTGAAATTTTGAAAAAAGAAGGAAACTGAAGATTTTTGATGAAATAACATGACTGATATTTGATTATTTGGTTAAGGATGTTTTGTAAATATTTTTATTATATGTATTAGCCATAATTAATGTAATAAACAGTAGAAATTTTATATTCATGGTAGATTTGAAAAAAATTAATTACAATTTTGTTTCAGTATCTATTACTAATTAGATAATAGCAGAAATAAGCTGATATAAAGTATATACAGAAAGTATCTTAAAAAATACTAGTGGATTATAACCAATTCTTGTTGCCAAGTGAATAATAGAAATGAAATTATAGAAAAGTATGTAAAAATTTATTCAAGGAATACTAGTCATTATAACCCCCCAAATGAAATAAATATCCATGAGTCCATACTGATAGTCATTAGGAATGATTAAATGTATAAATAAATTGTGTGGAAAGGCCAACTTTTCCTTACAGAAAGTTTCCAATAAAGAATTGTCCAAGTAAGGAGAGAAATAGATCAATATTATAAAATTAATGTAATAATTACTATGGGAAAGATCCACTGATGAATATTAAAATTAGTGAGTAAAAATTTAAAGATGATATTTGTATAACCTAAAGTGTCCCCCCAAATATTTATACATTACTATGATGGTTTTAACATATGTCCAAATATTCTTTTATTTTCCTTGCTCCAGGAAGTTGAGCTGACTTTTCTTCTTCTTGAGTATAGTTTAGATGTAGCCACTTGCCTCTAATGAATAGGGTATGGAAAGGGGAAAGTTGTAAATTTCCACTGAAGTAGCTTGGTGGACACTATCTTAATTAGGTGATCAAGCTGAACATCACCTGTAATGAGACATATTAGTATCATGTATCCCCAGATATGATGTCATGAGAAAGGTGTATCTCGTTACTGGTATTTTCCCCAAAATTCATAATTTCAGTGTATTCATGAAAAGTATCAAAGAAAAAACCCAAGTTGAGAGACATTCTAAAAAATACCTGATCAGTATTCTTCAAAAGTATCCTGGTCATGAAATGCAAGAAAAGACTGAGTAACTTTCACAGACAGAAGGACACTAAGGAGAAATGAAGACTAAATGCAATGTGGGATCCTGGATTGAATACTCAAAAAGAAATAAGTTATGTAAAATAAATAGGTTCTAGTGATCTAGTATACAGCACAGTGTCTATAGTATACTTAGAATTTCCTAAGAAGGCAGATCTTATGTTAAATGTCCTACCACACATTTAAAAAATACATACATACATACTTAAAAACAATAACAATAACAATAATAAAGGGGATGGGAGGTAACTTTGGGAGATGGTATATATATGACCTTGATGGTGGTGATGGTTTTATGGGTGTATAGTATGCCCAAACTCATTAAATTGTATATATTATAATTATGTACAATTTTTTACATGTCAATCATACATCAGTAAAGTGGTCTATTAAAAAAATGGGAAAATCTTAATAAAGTATGTAGTTTGGTTGATAGTATTGTGCCAATAATAATCATTTATTTATTTTTGCTTATTATACCATGGTTATGTAAGATTTTACCACAAGGGGAAACTCAATGAAGGATATTTGAAACTCTGTGCTACCTTTGCTAGTCTTCTGGAAGATTAACATTATTTCAAAATAAATACTATTCAGAATTAATGTTATATTAAATATGAAATGACCTCTTTTGCTTCACTGATACCATTATCTCACCTCATACCACAGAAAGATACTCTTGCTATATGTCCCTATATCTTATCTGCTTTCTCTCATCATAATGTTTATAATAATAATCTGTTATGTTTTCTTCAAAGTGGTATACAATATCTTGGGCAATTACTGAATCCTGAAAGCACCCAGTATATAAAGAATTTAGGTATATGCATATCTGAAATCCATTTTTAAGTATTTAAAAAAGAGCTCAGATTAGGTTTATCACACTTAATGTTATACTCAATACCAAATCTGTTTTATTTGGTTCCAATGTATGAAAGAACTGTATCAAAATCAAAATGATTCTATTAGATTACTAATTGACTTGAATTAATTTTCCATATATTATTTCATATACAAAACAATTTGAGAAAGTTTTTCTTTGTAATTTAGTAAAGTAGGATCTTTGATTTCACAATCTCAAAAAATTTTATTGAAGATATATAATATGTCCTCTATCTTAAAAATTTGCCTCTTAAACTTACTACTATTTCAAGAGCATAATAAACTTTTACACATATACTTTTTTTTTCTCAATTCCAGGAAAACTAATCAAAGTCTTTCAATATAAATCCCTAATCCTCTAGGCACTTCTAACAACTCATTTTATTGTAACATGGAAATAATACAGCAATTTCAATTATTTCTAAACCTACTGAGTACTATTACAATTATTTTTAAATAAGCCACATGACAGTGTACCAATTGTCCTGAGAAATGCAGGTTCATTAATTTTAGTGAATGAAGTTGTTTAACAATAGACTCATTTTTGCCTCACAGGGAATCTCAGGAAATATAGAAATTACTCATAGATTCTAGAAATATTCATAAAATTACATATAATTATGCAAAAATACTGAAGTTTGGCTTTATAAATATTAAATTATAAACTTCATTATTAGCTATACCCTCTGGAAACTTGATCTGTATGTTTTTTAAGTGCAAATAATTTTTCCATCATTTCTTTCAGATTTTTCTATGTTCAGGAACTATACTTCTCACATGTATTAAGCTGTGCTATTTAGATACATTATTTATAGTATATGTCTTGTTTATTTATAATAGAAACAATACATAATGTAAAGAATCAAGTTTATGAAAAGGAAGTGTTTTATTTTAATTTGTAGGAAATATAGAGAAGATAATTTATTAGAAGGAAAGTGATATATAACCTAAAGTGTATAACCTAAAGTGTCCCCCCAAAGTTGTTCATGATGCTGATACTGATGCTGATGGTCTTGAAAAACATGATAATAACATGTGCACTTTGCCCAATACCCCATTTTTGGACAATAATTTGTACCCTAGATAATGTTGATGCTCTATGTCTACACGGAGTATGTATTCAATATTTGCTATAGAATCATTAATTTAGTGGCTAGTGGACAGAGAAAAACCTTATTATTATATATTTAAATGTATTTAAATTTGAGGTTTATTATTGGTTTTATGGTATTTTCAATTATGCTAATTGTAGCAAATATAAGGTAAGATTATTAAAAAGTGATTTTTGATGAATAATACAAATCTGAATGCTGGAATTTGTTGTTAAGGCTGCAGAAGTGAGTTGTAACTGACTTATATCATCCAATGGTAGGGACATTCATTCAATGATATCTGCATGCTGGAGAGAATTATCTGTATGACAAAGACCCTAAAGATTATAAAAACAGGACAGTATCATGAACTTAAGCTTTTTCATTATCAGAACTAGTTACTATCTTAGTATGTTTAGGAATTTACTTTCTTCTTAATGAAAGAAAATGTTAAGTACCTATTTTGTATGAGGAACTGCATAAGAACTTTTGCATATTTTATCAATAGGTTGGGAAAGATCTTTTATTTTATTTGAAATACTCATGACCTTCTAAAACTATAATGTTAACACTGTGCCCCATCCAGGGTTAACTACCCTGATATTTTCTAAAGATATCAAGACTTTTTTTTGCACCTTTGGAAACAGGTTCTTGGTCATATATCCTTAAAAAGTATATCCAGTAAACTTACCAGATGCTATGATCATGGAATTTAACACATTATTCCCTTAGTAAGCTTCCCTGATCATTTTCTGCTTAGACTTTCACAGAATGTAGCAACTTAAAAAAAAAGGAAAGAAAGAAAAAGAAAAAGAATATATGTAACTTTCAAGCATAAGAATACTAATAAACTTTAATAAATGTGATGAAGAATCTCTGTAAAGAGAGAACCAAAGTGAAGAGTACGAAAGTTAAAAAAAAAAAATTAGGTAGTAAAAAATCTTGTAAGAGCAAGATCATAAATTCTGATCCATCATTTCCTTATCCTATGTTATGATCAATTTCTCTGCTACAGCAGTCTTCTATAATTCTGTTTTCATCTCTCCTTCTCAGGAGAAAAGCCAGGAGAAATGCAGAGGAGAAGAGAGTAAGTTTAATAACCCTTTATCTGATTAGTGTGCTGAAGCAGCATGATTCAGTGGGAAGAGCACAGCACTGGAATCAGATATACCTGTCTGTGAATCCTAACTAAAGCTCCTTCCTTAAACAAAATTCTTAATTGTAAGCTTCTAAATGGTATTGCAAACCAGTCTCATCATGCAAACATGCATGCATACATTTAGGTCAAACTTACGGAAAGGACACTAGAGTATGTCAAAGATCTTAGAAAATATTGATAGGTAAAGATTCACGAAGTAAGGCAGATGGAATTTGTTAACCTTTATTTATCCACTTAACATTGATCTAACTTGGGTCTTCTTTCAGTGTCTCTCAAATTGTTGAACAAGAGAACATATTTGATTCTACTTATATGTATACTTATCTATTCATGTGTAGTTAGATGTGTGTAATGCAGAAGTGGTTTTCATTGTCATAGCAAAGGGTTTTTTTTTTTTTTTGTAAAGCAGATTAGTATTTTATTAAAGCCAGTGAATACAGAAAATGGTCTAAAGAATCATAAAGCAAACATACACCTGAGAGAGAAAGAGAGGGAGAGAGAAAAGAAAAGTTAGCATCTTCAAGTTCTGGATACACTGCACTGTTTCAGGAAATTGTGATAATCAAAGAGTGGACTGCACTGGCCTGCAAAAAGCTTTCTTTTACAAAGAAGTACATACCCCGCAAATTCTCTAAAAGAAATCTGCTCATTTGACTTATTAGCTGCTTGGCAAACAAGTCTCTTTTCATGTGTATAAAGCTCAAAGAAGACCCAGTTTAACATGTTCTATTTCAACTGTGTTAGATTATTTCAGGAATGACTACCAATTTGTCCCTGCCTCTTTGTATCCATATCCCTATACAACATGACTTTGATTTTCTTTTCGTTAAAAGATAAGAGTCTGATTCTCCACCACTTGAATAGAAATTGGCTTTTGATTTGATTTTTCCAACTGCAAATAGCAAGTATGATACGTACCAGGACTTGAAACGTTGTTTTGCACTGGTATGTGCCTCCCCTTGATGGAATCTCTTTTCAAGTCTGAGCTAGGAGGGAGAGAGAGAGGTTTTCAGTCTTCTCAGATATCCCAGCCTCCAACTCCCACAGACATGACTGAGGTACCTGAGTCATTCAGCCTCAGCTGACTTTGTATCAGGGTTGAAGAACCACCACAATCTACAGATCATGAGAAAATAATAAATGTTTGTGTTTTAACTTTCTTGGTATTAGGGTATTTTTTTTTTTATGTAGCATATGTTGACTGATACAGAATTGGAAGTGGGGTGTTACATAATAAATTTCTAAAAACATTTGGAAAAGGTAGTTGGAATCTTGAAAAGCAATGAGGAAACATTAAAAGGCTGGAAAATGGTACAAAATCTGTTAATAGATGGAAAATTAGTGAGGAAACTACCATAGCAGGCTAAAAATAGTGTCTCATATTGTGTAATGGTGAAACAATTAGAAAATCATCTCTGTTAATAAAATGGAAGATGGAAAATTACATCTAATGGACTTAACGGATTTGGCTATGGCTATTTCTAGGTATAAAATTGAAATTTTCAATTGTCTTCTGTTTGACATTCATAATAAGGTATATGAAGAGAGAGATGAACTAAAGAATACAGTTTGCAAGCTGCCTTTAGAGAAAATAGAGAGGATCCAGAATTTACCTGCTCAGAGAGTAATACCCTTTTACATTTTGTTCTTTTGAAAACAAAATATTCTCACAGTAAGGAAATGTAAGATAAAGATCAAATCAAGAGAATGGCTCTAGGACCTTTTTCAAGTATCTTTGAAAGATTTAAAGGAGTAAGTTCTAGACTTTTTAAGCTAGACAAAAGAGTTTTCAAGAATGTTAATTAGGGGTTGTCTCATAGCAACCTGGCATATGAATGGATATGTATATTAATAATATCTATATATGTAATATATGTATATATACATGTATAAATCATTTGGAGGAAACAAAGGAAAAAAAGATGAGAGACAAGAGAGATGAAAGTTAGACAATAGATAGAGCTATAAAAATTTTTACTTTAAAAGGGAGAAAAGTAAAATGGAAAAAGGATGATCACCGAATCTTAGGATAATTCTAGAGCAAGTTATTAAATACAGGCTATATTGCAGCTATCTTTTGAAACATAAAAAAATTACCCTAAACCTTAAAAGTTTAAAGTAACCATTTCAGTTAGTTCACCATTTTGTGGGATATCAATTTAGGAAGGGTTTGACTGGAAGTTCTCACTTAGAGTCTTTCATGCAATTAAAGCCAGATGTTGGCTGTGATAAAAGCTCAACATGTTTGTGCATTCAAGATAGCTCTCACTCTTGCCATTTACAGTGGTTTTCAACTGTAAGTTCAGCCAGAACTGTCTACTGAAGCATCTACATATGGTTTAGTCAGCATGGCAATCTCAGGGTTATCAGTCATGCTACACAGAGATTTAGCATTTCAAAATAGAGTGTTCCAAAAGAAGGAGGGAGAAGACAAATGACATTTTATGGCCTATTCTCAGCATAAGTGATTTCAACCATCACAGTATGAGTTTTGTGCTATGGCTTGCTAATCATGATCAGGTTAAAAAAATCCAGATGAGGGATACTGTTCTTGTGTATGGAAGCAATTGACATATATATATATATATATATATATATATTTATATTTATATATATATATAAATAAATAAATAAATATATATATTCTGGGACTCTATTTTGCACTGGTGAACATTAATCTTTATACAAATATCACACTGCCTCATTTAATATAGTCTTATTAAAGCTAGCTTTTCTTAAAATCAGAAAGTGTAAGGCATCTTTGTTCTTTTTTTAAATTTTTTTTTCTGTGTTTTTTTGTTGTTCTTTTAAAAAAATTTTTTTTTAAATAACTGTTTTGGTATTCTAAATCTTTTGCATTTCTGTATGGATATTTGTTGGGGTTAATGTAGAGCATGAAATCATCCATAATACTTAGCTTGCTAAAATGTAACACAGAGGCTGCTGGGGGTGATGGAAGGTTTAGGAGAAGGGGGTAGACCTTTGGAATGCCAAGGCCTATGTGACCACTCTGCCCTTGGAATGCAGCGAGGAGTTACCTTCCCTGAAGCTGACTTAGCCCAAACAGCAGCCCTGGGACCTAAGAGATGTATGCATTGTCCCTTAGGCTATGTTTAGCAGAACTCCTAGAACAGGCAAATTAGCATATTGTATCTTTCCTATAAACAGATCCTTCTAGTTTCAGTAAGACCCCTTGTCACACATTACCTGCTTGAGAAACAGTGATAAGGATTTGTGATTATCCTGAAGGACCAATAAAGGCAGGGGCAAAGAAGAGCAAAGGGTCTTCGTCTCTTACACAGCAAAGTTTGGGGTAATCTTTCATCTGTCCATACAGGGATTGCTGGCCACTCCTGGCAGATATTTGAATCAGCTTGTCATTTTCTGCAAGAAAAGGCTGCTTCCATTTTGACTGAAATTGTGTTGAATACATAGATCAACTTTCAGAGAATTTTTTTAACAATATTGAATCTCCTAGCCAATGAATACAGTATATCTCCATTTATTTAGATTTTCCTAAAATTTGTCTCAGCATTAGTCTATATATTTCAATGCACAGATAGTGTATATGTTTTGTCAGATATGTCCTGTAGTATTTCATATTTTTGATGCTTTCCAAGTATTTTAATTTCTTATTATCTAATGCTACCACATAGAAATACAATTGAATTTTTATATTGACCTAGTTGACTAGAATTTTGCTAAATTTGCTAAATGTGAGTTTATTAGTTTTAATGAGTTTTTTTGTAGATTCTGTAAGATATTTTAGTATATATTATCTCCACAGAGACAGTTTTAATTTTTCCTTCTAATCTAGATGTTTTTACTTCTTTTACTTGACCAGTTACACCAGCCAGAACCTCTAGAACATTGTTGAATAGAAGCAATGAAAGGGGATGTTTTTGCCTTGCACCTAATTTTAGAAGCATTCAGTCTTTCACCATTATGTATCTTGTTAATTATTCATGTTACATAAATGTATATTTATGAGAATAAGGGAGTTACATTCTATTTCTAATTTGCTGTGATTATTAATATAAACCAGATATTGGATTTTGTCAAGTATTTTTACACTTTTTTTTTTTTTAGATTTTATTTATTTATTTGACAGAGAGAGACACAGCGAGAGAGGGAACACAAGCAGGGGGAGTGGGAGAGAGAGAAGCAGGCTTCCCGCTAAGCAGGGAGCCCGATGCGGGACTCGATCCCAGGACCCTGAGACCATGACCCGAGCCGAAGGCAGATGCTTAACGGCTGAAGCACCCAGGCGCCCCATTTTTACACTTTTTGATTGTATGTTTTTTTGTTTTCAGTCTGTTTATATAGTGAAATACACACATTGGATTTCAAATGTTAAACCAATTTTTCATTTTAGGAATGAAATCCACTTCGTTGCAACTTATTATCCCTTTATATATGGCTAGATTCTATTTGCTAGAATTTGTTGAAAAATTTAAATCCGGCGCCTGGGTGGCTCAGTTGGTTAGGCGACTGCCTTCGGCTCAAGTCATGATCCTGGAGTCCTGGAATCGAGTCCCGCATCGGGCTCCCTGCTGGGCGGGGAGTCTGCTTCTCCCTTTGACCCTCCCCCATCTCATGCTCTCTCTCTCTATCTCATTGTCTCTCTCAAATAAATAAATAAAAAATCTAAAAAAAAAAAAAGAAAAATTTAAATCTATGTTCATAATGGATATTGATTGACCTGTAGTTTGCTTTTCTTGTAATGCCATTGTTTTATTTTGGTATTAGTACGGGTAATTCTGGTCTTAGAGAATGAGTGGGGAAGTAGCTTCTCCTCTTTAGATTTCTGGAAGTGTTTATGCAGAATTTGCATTATTTTATCCTTATATATTTCATTGTATTTACCCATGAAGCCATCTGGCCCTGAAGTTTTGTTAATTAGCTTTGGTAATTTTTATATTTTAAGGGATTGTTTATTTCATCTAAATTGTTGAATTTATTGGCATAAACCTGTATATGATATTCTTTTAATATCCTACCTATACTATTAGAATATTTAGTGAAGTCATCTCTCTTATTCCTACACTTGGTTATCTGTGTGTTCTTCATCTTTTCTTGATCACTCTAGCTAGAGGTTTGTCAGTTTTATTGTTCTTCTCTAAAAACTATGTTTTTGTTTAATTGATAACAGCCGTTCTGACAGGTGTGATATGATATCTTATTGTGTTTTTGATTTACATTTCTCTGATGATAAATGATATGGAGCATCTTTTCATGTACCTTTTGGCCACCTATATGTCTTCTTTGCAAAAATGTCTATTCAGGTCTTCTGCTCATTTTTAATCAAATTATTTATTTTTTTCTTTTCTACTTGTTTAATTTCTACTCTCATCTTTTTTTCTTCTGCTTAGTTTAATACTTTAAAATGTTTCATTATGTTCTAACTTAAATTGTTTCCAATGAGAAATCTGCTGTCATTTTTGCCTTTGTTTTTCTGTATCTAATATATTTTACCCATTCTTGCTGCTTTGAAAATTTTTTCTTTTATCACCGTTTTTTTTTTTTTTTTTTTTTTTTTAAAGATTTTATTTATTTGACAGAGACACAGCGAGAGAGGGAACACAAGCAGAGGGAGTGGGAGAGGGAGAAGCAGGCTTCCCGCAGAGCAGGGAGCCCGATGCGGGGCTCGATCCCAGGACCCTGGGATCATGACCTGAGCCGAAGGCAGACGCTCAACGACTGAGCCACCCAGGCGCCCCTTATCACCGGTTTTAAGCAATTTGACAGTTACATGCCATGATGTAATTTTTGTCATGTTTGTTGTGTTTGAAATTCAATGAGACTCCTGGATTTGTGGGTTTGTGTTTGTCATAAAAATTTCAAGACTGCAGACATTTCTTCAAATATTTTCCTACCCCCTCATTCCTCTTCTGCTTTGCTGACTCCACTTGCATATAAATAAGACTTCTTGAAGTTTCCTTATATCACTTATACTTTGTTCCATTTTTCCCCAATCTTTTTTCTGTTTTATTTTGTGTATTTCCATCATTACTCTTTCCTGTTGCCAGGTCTAATACTCTGTTAATCACATACGGTATATTTTTTAAATTAAATTAAATTATAGTTTTAATCTTTAGAAGTTCAATTTTAGTCTGTTTCTGTATTTACAGTATTCTACAGTCTACTCAGGTTTAATCTTCTAGCTTTTTGAACATTTGGAGCAGTTGTAATATTTTAAAAATATTTTAAATATTTTCATTTCAGGGTTAGTATTGATTTTTTCTCTACTCATTATGGGTTCTGTTATCTTAATGCTCAGAAACACTTATATGATTTTTTAATATAATTTTATTTTCCAAAAATCAAACATAGTACTCTATTGAAGTATATTTTTCTATAGCAATGACTTCTGAGGACTTTTCCCTCTATAGCAATATTGTATGTTCAATTTCCTTTTTTAAGGACATAGTTAATCTAATTAAAGTATACTGATTATTATGTACACTATATGTTATTGTTGTTATTAATTATAATTTATTATAATGCTTTATTATTTTGATAAAATATTAGTAGGAAAATTATATTTAATTTAAAAAATATTTCTATCCTCAAATTGGCATGTTTTGTCTTTACAATAAAATTTGAAGTCAGATAATAAGCAATTGTAAAGAAAAAAGCCAATTTCCTGACTGAAAATTTTATTTACACCTCCAAAATCAATCAGAAATAGTAAAGACTTCTGTCCATGTGCTTTTTTGTTAGCCATATATTCATAATTGTCACTTCAATCATTATTGATTTGAATGACTAGATTAATATTCAGTCAAGTCTGATTCATGGATAGCATCCAAGAATCTCAGGGTCACAATGTGTTTAAATATCATCTAGACCTATTATCAACACATGCTGATATGCTTTATATAGATTAGTTGAAATTCTTTGGAATAAATAATCAGTTTTCTCTGGTGTTATATTTTTTTTTAACTTTACATCACCTAAGATGAACTACCCGATTTCCTTGACTATGGCCATTTTTTTTCTTTTCTTGCAAATTTTTAGACTTACTAAAAATGTATTTTAAAGATAATTTCTGTCATCCTTATTTCATTAAAATTTCCTGTACTAAAAAAATTATGACTTCCTGATGTATATCAGTATGTTTCCTCAAAACCTGGGAGGCATAGAAGAGTGGGATACTGTTCCTACAATTAAATTCCTACATATAATTTAAATTTCTACATTTGTTTTGGCTTTTCATATGTCCTGGCCCTTGCTCAGAAGATCACAGATTGCATAGTCAATTTTATGAACTTTTAACTACAGACAGTCCCCAATTTAAGATGGTTTGACTCCTGGTCTTTTTTGTCTTACTATGGTGCATAAGGGATACACATTCAGTAGAAACTGTACTTCAAATTTTGAATTTTGATATTTTCCTGGGGTAGCAATATGTGGGAGGAGACTCTCTTGTGATGCTGGGCAGTGTCAGTGTGCCCTAGCTCCCAGCCAACCATGTGGTAAGAGTAAACAGCTGATATCCTTGCAACCATTCTGTAGCCATACAGTTGTTCTGTTTCACTTTCAGTATGCTGTTCAATAAATTACATGAGATAGTCAACATTTTGTTATAAAATAGGCTTTGTGTTAGATGATTTTGCCCAACTGTAAGCTAATGTGTTTTGAGCATATTTAGAGTAGACTATGCTAAGCTACGATGTTTGGTAGGTTAGGCGTATTAAATGAATTTTTGATTCACGATATATTTTCAACTTAAAATTGGTTTATCGGAATGTAACCCCACTCTAAGTTGAGAACGATCTGTATTCCTTTAACAGCATGTCTCATGGCTCCTTCTCTCTCTATTTTGTGGAGAGAAATATACTCATGGTGTTCTGTTTTTCTTTTATTTAGATAATTTCTGCATAGGCCTTTTTTGTTGTTGTTCCTTTTGGTTGAACTTGTTTTTCTATAGCAGTAGTTCAAAATGTGATTCAAAGATCCCAGTAGTCCTCAAAACTCTTTCTGTAGGTCTCTAAGATCAAACTACTTTTGTGTTCACAGTTGACTCTTGAACAGTGCAAGTATTAAGGGCACTGACCCCCTTGCAGTTGAAAATCTGTGTATAACTTTTGACTCCCCAAAAGCTTTACTAATAGCCTACTGTTGACCAGAAGCCTTCCTGATAGCATAAACAGTCAATTAACACAATGTGCATTTTATATGTAGTGTATATTGTATTCTTACAATAAAGCAAGCTAGAGAAAAGAAAATATTAAGAATATCATAAAGGAGGGACACCTGGGTGGCTCAGTTGGTTAAGCATCTGCCTTCGTCTCAGGTCATGGTCTCAGGGTCCTAGGATTGAGCCCCGCATCAGGGTCCCTGTCTACCTTCTCTTCTAGGAACCTGCTTCTCCTTCTCCCTGCCACACCCCCCCCCATGCTCTCTCTTGCTATTTTTCTCTCTCTCTCAAATAAATAAATAAAGTCTTAAATCATAAAGGAGAAAAATACATTTACAGTAATATGCTGTATTTATTGAAAAAAATCTGAGTATAAGTTGATAAGGGCAGTTCAGACACATGTTATTCCAAGATCAATTATATTTGTCTTTTTTTTTTTGCCTCAATCTTTTACTGACTATGTAAGGTGTGATGTTGCAGCAGATTGTATACTTTATCAGGGAAGAGAATCCAGTTTTTTTTTTTATTAAGTCACACACTAAAGAATTATGAGAAAACGTAAAAACAATTCTACTATACCTGTAATATTTTTGTTTGGAAAATAGAGTTAATTTTCATAAAGATCCTGTTATTTATGTGAACAGATAATGGATTGATTATTCTTTTAAAATGAATTTATGAATTTTTTTTTAAAATTCTGTTTTTACTTCTACTATGGTAAATACATATCTACCTAGATGTAGATCTAGGGGTGTGCTGGAACTGGTTTGCACAGGCTTGTGAGGGTTGATTTTGCACATTTGTTTTCAATTGTGTGTTCAGTGATATCACATTGGTAGCTTGAGATTGAACATGGTAGAAGTATTAACACCATGGAAATCAGCAAATGCTACAAATCAGGGTTTGCTCACACCATCCACTTCCCATTCCTGGAAGTCTGTTATTAAATATTTATCAGATCACTGGAAAAAACCCACACGATCAAAAGATTTTTGGGTTCTTAAGACCAAAAAGTTTGGAAACCATGGCTCCATTGAATCCTTTAATGCATTGCTACCTAAAATCAATTTGGAAAATAAAAAATGTTTTAGTAAAAAAATATTCTGATTTCCAACTTCCAAACCTCTTTAGCAATGTTGTAGAAATATATAGAGTACAAGCAGGCACTGTTCCTGATTTTGCTTCAATTTGTATATATTGGATTGATCAGATAGTGAGGAAATTTGACAACTAAAACTGTGGCTCTTTCGATAAAATTTTTAGGTGTTTAATTCTTGATAGAACAAAAAAACCCCAAAACCATAAAACTATTACATATCACTTTTTTAAAAAAAGGAAACCTATCTTGTTTAACCTTTTCAAAGAATATAGAGGTTTTTTGTTTGATCCATATAATGGAATGCACTCAATGCATGCATTATGTTAGTTTGGCAGAGTGCTCCACTAGAAATTAGAGAACTATGAGTCCCATTGCCTACTAGAAATTTGAACTATTTGATGCTTAGTAGTTAAATGACCTTATCCAAGTTATCTTCACTAGTTGAAAGTTGAGATAATTATATCAGTACTGTCCAAATTATAGAGCTATTTTAAACGTCAAATGAGAAGACTAACATTAAAATGCTCTCTATAGACTATGGACTCTGAGAAACAAACTGAGGGTTCTAGAGGGGAGGGTGGTGGGGAGGTGGGTTAGCCTGGTGATGGGTATTAAAAAGGGCACGTTCTGCATGGAGCACTGGGTGTTAACGCAACATTTTATCATGGAACACTGCATCAAAAACTAATGATGTAATGTATGGTGATTAACATAACATAATAAAAAAATGCTCTCTATATAGAACAGCTCTCAGCAAATATAAAATAAAACAGCATATGTATAATATTATTATAGAAACATAATGGAAAAATAGAAATTATGTAAATGTACCTTTAAAGATCTATGAAAGCAGTATTATTCATAGCTGTTTATTAATACATGTAAGATCACTTTTTATTAACATAAAATTAACTTAGTATATTCAGCATGAAGCACCTCTTTTTCCTTTGCAAATAAAATATGAAATTCTGAATATTTTCTATTTCTGTTACAAAATACTAAAATGTGAGTGATTATATAGTTTTCTATACCTACAAGTATTAATAGAAAATAATTTATGGACATAAATTTATATATTTCATATGTAATTTACACATTTATAAACTTATTATTATGAAATATTTTTCATTACAAAAGTAGTCAGAGTTAAGATAAAATTGCAAACAAATTGTCCTATTGTGCATTTTAGTAAATAGTTTTAAATATTCTATATATTTAAATGGGCATATAGACGTAAGGTTTGATATATTCTTTGAAACTAATTCAATTTTATTATCAGAAACTAGCACAGTGGGAAATTGGGAAACTGGAAAATTATAGATTCGGTTAATATTTGTTGAACTCAGGAATGGATCTGGTTATACTAATGTGTTATCATTTTTAAAATGAATATTTTGAAGTATGGAAACTATAATTTTAGGATGCCAAATAAACATGCATTTTGAAATGGTAAGCTAAGGTTTACAACACTTTCCATAATAAACCTCATTTTTCATGGGATGACAGGGGAGGAAATTGAAATCTGCTGCTCATTTTATAGCTGAGCAAACTTCTAAGAGGTAAAGTTATTCATGTATTTCATGTGATTCTCTTTATAAATAACTTCTTTGAGTCTTACGGGATTTAGCAATTTGTATCAATGAATATGCATCCTTTATGAAGCAATTTTATTTTATTGTGATCTACATAAATATTGTTTAACTTTAAACTGTTTTTCTTCTGTGTTTGTGTTATAGCTCATTCAGTTGATTTTTTTTAGGTACTGATAAATACTTGGACAAATCATTAAAATGTCACCAAAATTATAGTTCCAAATATTTATTATTAAGCATCAAACACACAAATTGTCTTTAATTATTTCATAAACATATCACATTTTGACAAAAATGTATTGATAATCTTCTTACTCTAGTCCTTTATCTTTGCTTTTATTTTTCTATGAGAACTAACTAATTTAATTTAAAATGTCTTGGAGGGATGGCTCTTGGGTGGCTCAGTCAGATAAGCATCTGCCTTCTGAAGCTCCAGTCCTGTTCCCAGGGTCCTGGGATCGAGTCCTGCTTTGGGCTCCTTGCTCAGCAGGGAGCCTGCTTCTCTCTCTACCTGCTGCTCCCCCTGCTTGTGCTCTCTCTCTCTCTCTTTGACAAATAAATAAATAAAATCTTTAAAAAATAATAAAAATAAAATAAATGTCTTGGGAAAAAAAGGAAAAAATATTTTGGAATTCAAATGATATGGAATTCCCATTATAAGTCAAAATAATTCTTTTGAAACAATTTCAAACTAACATAATTCTATATACAAAATATATATTCATACACATATCTGTGTATACAAAATATATACAAAATATATATTCATACACATATCTGTGTATACAGATGTATATGCAGATGTATATACAGATATGTGTATGAATATATATTTAAATCAAAATTATATTAAAATTGTAAAAAATGACTTATTTGCTACTTGCTTTTATTACCAATTTTCAAAAATAACTGGTTTCCTAAATCTAGTCTTTAATGTAAGATTATAACATTATTATCTTTTACTGGTGGTATTTAAATTGATTTTTTTTTTTACATTAGGAAAATCACTAGTGAGAATAATACAGGTGAATCACAACAACTATTTGTCATAAATGGTTTACATTTTATGAGTCAAATTTTAATTTTCATTCTATTAATTGATTTATACTTTCACAAGTAAATCTTATAATAGTCAGAAGCATTTACTTGAATCAGATTACAGCAGCTCTTGTCTCCCAACATACTTGTTATTTTTATTACAGTTTTTCAGTCATCATTATTTAGACTACATTGATTGCAGCCTCTGTCCTGCCACATTATTGCTGTCAATTACTCCTACACTTCAGTTTACTAATTAGTCTACTCAACCCATTCATCTCTTTCTCACCCTCCTGTCGAATTGCTATTTTGTGGAGTGCACATTAATGATCTGTATCCATTATAGATTGCACATCACAGTATTACTTTTTGTACTTGCTAATCTTGCTATTGACTAAAGTACGTAAATAAATTTAAAATTTATTGATCATCAATTTATCTAATTTTTCTAATACAAATTTATCTGATAGTGCAAAATGCCTGTAATTCTACATTTGAGTTTGTGTTTCAGTATTTTTCAAGTGTTTATTGGAAAGTATAGTCCTTAACGGATTTTTTTTTTTTTTTTTAATGTATAGGTTCAGATCCAGACTTCTTCAATTTCTAAGTGTATGATCTTGGACAAATTAACCAATAAACTACAGTCCCTCTTTCTAACAACTGAACTCAATAAGGCCACTTCTTTCACTGTATTTAAGTGAAATAATATACTAAAGCTTTTTACTATCCAGGTTGGCAAATTTCAAGTTCAAAATATGCTATTAATTATTTTTATTTTAAGTACAATGAAAACAACACAAAATTTTCTTTTGTGCATTAATAAAATATAATTCCTTTAGCTCTTATTAAGTGATTTTAAAAGTTTTTTGATAAAACATCTAAGGAAAATTTATACCTTTTTTTTCCTAAATTAGATAACAATACAAATCAAGTTAATATGCCTAGTCTTTATGTATTCATTAATTTATTAACTTCAAAAAATTTATTGGGTTTCTACCACATGTCAGATATTACACTCTGTACTGTGAAGACAAAGACATCATTTGGGCCCTAAGAAGTCTACTGGGAGGGGCACTTGGGTGGCTCATTTGGTTAAGCATCCAACTTTTGGTTTAGGCTCAGATTGTGATCTCAGGGTTGTGAGATAGAGCCCTGAGACCAGTTACACACTCAGTGAGGAGTCTGCTTGATATACTCTCTCCCTCTTCTTCTGTCCCTCCTGCTCATGCACTCTCTCATTCTCTCTCTCAAATAAATAAATAAAATGTAAAAAAAAAAAAAAAAGAAGAAACAGCAGCCTACTGGGAAATTTATAATATAGCAATGTAACACATTCCTTTTAATAAAACTTGTGTTTTCCATATTAATAAGAAATGACTAGTCCTAGGATAAGAATAATAGTCATCTGGAATAATGAGTCAACTGAAAGTGTTTACTTTTATCTTTAACATAACCATTTCATATCAATAAAAGGATAGACAGAAGTAAACAAATATTTGGGATATATCACTATGTTATTGTTGACTTGCAATCTGAATAAAGATGTCCTAAAAATGTTTCTAACATGTCATTCAATAAAATACATTTTAGCTACCCCATGTTAATAAATTCTGAACTGATACCCTGTGCATTAATTTATACTTAAAAATACTTCGGTTTCCTTTTAGAAAAATCTTGATTCAATTGTAAGGAATTATACTTTTTTTTTTTTAAATAAATGTGCATCATCTCTTGCATTGGAGGCTAGTATTTACTAAGTTTACATTTTAGTTTGAAGGAATCCATGGTAAAATTTAATTACCATTTGGTGTAACATAGGTTGGCCTCTAACAATGTCCCCAAATATTAATTATTTGAAATACTAGAGTTTCCTTTTTGAAATTCTATTTTCTAGTAACAGTGTTTCTAAATGATAACTGAAAACCAAATCATATTATTATGTTTTTTATCCTGTTGGTCTGAGATAAGAAGTTCATTGAACAGGGATGCACATTGTACTTCATTTTACATATTAGTCAGTGAATTATCAGAGGCCATGCAAAGCCTGTGTTGGAGACATATGAGGTAGAGTCTAGAGTCAATAGCAAAAACATTGTTCTGGGCAATCAGTGATGTTGGCCACAGTGCTGGCTGTAACTTATAAAATAGATGTACAACTTTTGTCAATCCTGGTACACATCTTTCAATTCTTTATTACAAAAACTAAAGCCAGACAGCAGAGATTAATTAACCCCCATGTACTCAACATCCAGTTTCAAAAATTATCAACTCAGGACCAGTCTTTTGAATATTACTTCATCTCTTTCTTTTCTCTGTATATCTTGGAGCAAATCCTAAATATAATTTCATTTCATTTCAGCTTATATCTGAAAAGGATTCATTCATTGCAACATAACCATAATTCCATTATCACTTGTAAAAAATAATTATTAGTTTTATATAATATATATACATATATAATCTTATATATATATATAATTTATATAAATATAATCTTATTAGTGTTAAATTAGTATTAAGCATTCTAAATACTGGTCAATGTTACATTGGTGATTTTTTTTATCATGATCCAAATAAAGTCTGTATATTACAAGTGGTTGATAAATATTTTTAAATTTCTCTAAATTTATGTCTCTCTCTCTTTTTGACTCTTTGTAATATATTTATTAATGAAGCTTTGTTATTTTTTTTCCTATGGAGTTTGCCAAAGTCTGGATTTGGAAATTGTATCCCCATGGTGCAGTTCTCTTGTTCTTTTTTCATTTGTATTTCTTGTAAATTAGTAGCTATAGGCAGAGAACTAATTAAAGTTAGATTTTTTTCTTAGAGAAAAAAGGGGTAAAACTACTTCATAGGCATTCATTTCTTCCATCTGGAAGCAAATTATCATTTTGACATTTTTGTTGTGATGTCAGCAGTCCTTTATGTTCAGTGGCTAGATCCATTAATTCATTTCAGTTTGCAGAAGACTGGCATTCAAATTCTATTATTGCTTCTTAATTTATTAGCTAAGATTATTCTATACAGAAAAAACTTCCTTCGTCTCATTAGATATTTGCATATCCAGTTGTACAGATTTTAAAGGAAACACAGGATAGATGCTTGATTATTTTCCTTTACTTTTTTTTTAAAGTTGGTTCACTAGCATATTTTAAAATTGTTAAAATAAATTTTATTATTTTTTAAAGATTTATTTATTTTGAGAGAGAGAGAGAGAGCATGACCGGGGAATGGGCAGAGGGAGAGAATCTTCAAGCAGACTCCCCGCCTGAGTGTGGAGCTCCATCCCACTACCCATGAGATCATGCCCTAAACCAAAACCAAGAGTAGGTTGCCTAACCGATTGAGCCACCCAGGCGCCCCTAGATTTTAATTATTTTAAAGATTTTTTTTTTTTTTTATTTGAGACAGAGAGAATGAGAGACAGAGAGCATGAGAGGGAGGAGGGTCAGAGGGGGAAGCAGACTCCCTGCCGAGCAGGGAGCCTGATGCGGGACTCGATCCAGGACTCCAGGATCATGACCTGAGCCGAAGGCAGTCGCTTAACCAACTGAGCCACCCAGGCGCCCCGATTTTAATTATTTTAAATGACGTTTTGAACTTATGTAAATTTGATATAATTCAGTAGACTGCAGTTATGATCCCTATTAATGTCCCTGACAGGTATAGTTCTCTGGATGCAGATATTTAGATGGGAGTTTGAGATGCAAATTATTCTTTAAGGATCAACACTTCTGAAAGAAAGTGGGAGAAAGAAAGATTAGGTGGAAGGAGAAGCAATCTGCAATGTAGGTACATCAAAATTTGCTCAATCCAATGGAAAACTTTGAAGCAAATATTGTCTGTCAGAGTTGTCCCACATCCTGGCAAACAGGCTGAGCTTGTGTATCCTCATCTCATGCTGGCACATTATGCAAACTGCTCTAGGAAAGAATGATGTGACCTTGGACAAGGCATATCTATGCTGCTAAGGAAAATTCTAAAAGAGCTGACTGCTAAAGACTGCTAATTATACTGCTTGAAGTTGGGCAACAAGTCCTTCCTTGAAGGAAGATACAGGCATTGAGCCCATAATATATATTTATTATTGAGCCACTATCTCTAAATTTAAATTCTTTGCCAATTGTTTTTTTGAGGAATTGGAAGAAAATTTCTGTTTTTTTTTTTTTTTTTTTATTGTTTCCTTAAATCCAGATTATCTCAGAAAGAGTTCTGGTAAGAAAAATTAACAAGAGGATGCATTAAAGATCTAACAAAGAAATATCCCTTGGTATGTATATTTTATAATTCATTGTTTCTCTATATCTCTGTACTACTGTGGTAATGAATTTTAACCTCTTGTTTAACTTGACAGATAATATACCCCCTATATTCTTTCTACTAGGGACTACTATAATTTCTCTTTATCCAAAATTTCAGAAGTATGGTACACATATGTTGAAGGACTTTGCTATACTTTGCATCTCTTTGGAACATGTGGTTGTCCTGTTATCTTTTACATGAATGTCTATACCTTAAAGATTCTTTTAATTTTTAAGTAATCTCTCCACCCAGGGGCGCCTGGGTGGCTCAGTTGGTTAAGCGACTGCCTTCGGCTCAGGTCATGATCCTGGAGTCCCGGGATCAAGTCCCGCATCGGGCTCCCTGCTCAGCGGGGAGTCTGCTTCTCCCTCTGATTCTCCCCCTCTCATGCTCTCTCTCTCTATCTCATTCTCTCTCTCAAATAAATAAATAAAATCTTTAAAAAAAAAAAATTGGTTAAGTAATCTCTCCACCCAATGTGGGGCTCAAACTCACAACCCTGAGATCAAGAGTCACATGATCCACCGCCTGAGCAAGCCAGGTGCCCCTGTCCTTTATAGATTTCTAAGAAGTACTATTTCCTGGAGAGTCACAACCTCACATCCCTGATATCCAATCCTGTAACATCTCACAGTGCCATGAAACTTGGTCTCAATGTTTTCCATACTAGTTACCATAGAAGTCTGCAAAACAGAAGCAATAAATGCACCACAGTTCAGTTAAATTAAGGATAACCATCAAACATACATCCAATGTTCTCCCATATTTTACTGTAGTTTTCTGACTTCGTATATTTGTACAAATAAAAGCCAACTATGATATTGAATTTTTATGGAAGTACAACATATAACAGTATGTTTCAGTTCTACAACATAATGATTCAATATTTGTATATATTGCAAATGATCACCACAATAAATCTAGTAAATATTCATCACCACTCATCAACTGTGGTATTTTTAAAATTTTTTCTATACTGTTACTCACAAAAATTATACAATACACACATGTACAAACATACACAGACACACTATCACATACATACGCACTCCTTTTAACACTTCAGATACTGTAGAACGTATCAGAAACTGTATTATATACTGTATCAGATTAGATATTATGAAACTATAAAACGAAAACATTTATTTAAAAAAAACTAAAACATTTCTTAGATTCCTCTGCTGCTGGAGCACTGGATATCAATTAAATTGTGATAATTAATTGTAATTTTAGGAGATTTGGGGGACAAAAGTGAAGCTGCTTTGGCTTTTTCCAGTCCTACTGACATCCACAGCCCTTTTTTTTTCCCCCTGAAGGGATATTTTAATGTTCTGGTGTCACCTCTATGGAGAGCAAGATGATATTGTGGTAGTTTTAGTAGCTTTCTAAATCCTGGATTTTTCTTGAAGTCATCAATGCCCAGGGTAGACTTCTATTTTCCTGGCTTCCTGACTGTGTGGTATGATTGGGAGTCAAACCCCAGCCCAAAGTCTACTCCTCGAAGCTTCTAAAGCTCATTTGCTAAAATAGCTAAAATAATTTGTAACTTCCACAACTAAATCCTTACTGATGAGCCAACTGTTGTAAAGAAAACAAACAAAACTTCTAAGAAAACAGTAGATACTGCATTACAGAACACACCTATTATATAGAAACCAATGCACTAAAAAGTACAATATTAAAAAACAAATTAAAGATATTGGCTATCAAGAATTTTAAAAACTTCTCTAAACTTCTGTCCTTGAGCTTCACCCTCTATTTGAATATGTTCCCTTTCCAGTTCTGATTTTTATTCTTTTAGTTTTATATCAAGTTTTATACTTTTTTAGAGGTATTTTTTTTGGCTGAAACTTTTTTTTAATTTTAATTCAAATATAGTTTAATACAGTGTTATATTAGTTTCAGGTGTTAACAGTGATGATGATCCAACAGTTCCATACATCACGCAATGCTCATTCGACAAGTACATTCCTTAATCTCCATCACTGATTTCACCCATCCCTTCACCCACCTCTCCTCTGGTAACCATCAGTTTGTTCTCTAAAGTTCAAAGTCTGTTTCTTGGTTTGCCTCTCTCTCTCTTTCTTTTCCCCTTTACTTGATTGTTTTGTTTCTTAAGTTCCACTTATGAGTGAAATCATATGGTATTTGTCTCTCTCTGACTTATTTCACGTAGCATTATACTCTACAGCTCCATCCATGTCATTGCAAATGGTAAGATTTCATTCTTTTTTATGGCCGAATAATATTCCTGTGTGTGTGTGTGTGTGTGTGTGTGTGTATAATATCTTCTTTATATATTCATCTATCTATTGATGGACACTTGAGCTGCTTCCATAATTTAGCTATTGTAGATAATGGCGCTATAAACATCAGGGTGCATGTATCCCTTTGAATTAGTGTTTTTGTATTTTGGGAATAGATACCCAGTAGTGTGATTACTGGATTCTAGGATAGTTCTATTTTTAACTTTTTGAGGAAACTCCATACTGTTTCCCACAGTGGCTGCACCAGTTTCCCTTCCCACCAATAGTACATGAGGGTTCCTTTTCCTCTACTTCCTTGCCAACACCTTTTGTTTCTTGTGTTGCTGATTTTAGCCGTTCTGACTGGTGATATCTCATTGTGGTTTTGATTTGCATTTCCTTAATGATGAGTGATATTGAGATTCTTTTCATATGTCTGTTGGCCATCTGTATGTCTTCTTTGGAGAAATATCCGTTCATGTCCTCTGCCCATTTTTAAATGGGATTATTTGTTTTTTGGGTGTTGACTTGCATCAAATCTTTATATATTTTGGATACTAACCCTTTACCAGATATGTCATTTGCAAATATCTTTTCCTATTTCATAAGTTGCCTTTTAGTTTTGTTGATTGTTTCTTTTTCTCTGCAGAAGGTTTTTATTTTGCTGTAGTCCCAATACTTTATTTTTACGTTTATTTCCCTTGCCTCAGGAGATATATCTAGAAAAAAATGGTACTATGGCTGATGTCAGAGACACTACTGCCTATACTCTCTTCTAGGATTTTTAAAGGTTTCAGGTTTCACATTTAGGTCTTTAATCCATTTTGAGTTTATTTTTGTGTATGGTGTAAGAGAAAATTTGAACAGACCAATTACCAGCTAGGAGATTGAATCAGTAATCAAAAACTCCCAACAAAAAAGTCCAGAACCAAATGGCTTCACAGACAAATTCTACCCAACATTTCAAGAAGTTAATACCTATTCTTCTCAAACTTTTACAAAAAATAGAAGAGGGAGGACAATTTCCAGATTCGTTCTATGAGGCAAGTATCACCTTGACACCAAAACCAGTAAAGACACCACAAAAAAAATAAATAAATAAAAACTACGGCCCAATATTTCAGATGAACATAGATGCAAAAATCCGCAAAAAAATACTAGCAAGCTGAATTCAACAATACATTTAAAAAATCATTCACCACAATCAAGTGGGATTTATTCCTAGGATGCAAGGGTGGTTCAGTATTCTCAAATCAATCAATGTGGTATATCACATAAATAAGAGAAAGGATAGAAACCATATGATCATTTCAATAGACACAAGAAAACCATTTGACAAGTACAACATCCATTCATGATAAAAGCCCTCAACAAAGTAGGTGGGTTTTTTTTTTTTTTTTTTTAATTTTCACTAGTGATAGTCCAATTTTTAAAATTTAGTCATAGGAAATTTTTGTGTTAAACCCCAAAACCTCAATGGCATGGAGGTATATAACCATTAAGTTATTTTTGTACCATCACAATTACACAAAATCAATCAAAATATTTCCAAATTAATACATGAAGTTAGGTAAAGAATATGTAAATATTATAGATTTGAAACCACTCCAAAAATGCATATGGTATATAGAGAAAATGGCCACCCCCTCTATTTATTCTACTCTTTCTCCCATCAGCTGTATCATTCATCTACTAAGCCCCATTAATGCATCTTACAGATGAGGAAGGGGAGTCCCTATTGGACAAGGACAGGAATGAAAGAGGATTGCTGCTGAAGTGAGGAAAAAGGAAAAAAAAGAAACAAACAAAATGATAGTGTTAATGTGCTATATCCCAAGGAAGATTTTTAACTCAACTTTAAGGATCTGAGGACTAGAAAGAGAAATTAAATAGACAAATAAACACTTTTGATACCATACAAGGGACTTTTGGGACTTCATGAGAAACAGTACCTTTCAAAAAGATATTTACAATTTAGTATGGAAAATAGTATTTGACATACTATTTGAACACTTGCAAATTTAATGCACACATTTAATGCACAATTAGTATGCACACAAATATTTTGAAAATGATAACAGAAATAAATATAAATGTTAGTTTAAAGAGAAATGTATGGTGTCTGTCATGGCTTCATTTTCTCTTTTGTCTGGGCATTTATCCATCTGTTTTTCTTTGTTATCAGACTATCAGTATACAATGTAGTGGTAAAATGTTTTTCTACTTCCTTTTTTTTTTCTTTTTTGCTCTTTTTTTTTCCCCTCAGAGATTTGAAATTATCCTGTTACTAAAATAAACTAATAACTTGGTTAAATGATTTTTTAGAACTTTTTTTTATTTCTTTAGTTGAAACAAAAACAGAGACAATGCTGATTTCTCTTTTTCTTCTAATACTCTTCACTGTCTCATTTTTTTTCAACCCTTAGGAACTTGGGGAAACAACAACAGCAACAACAAAAACATTCCTTCCTTTTAAAAAGACAGTTTGGTTCTCCTTCCCTTTGAGCTCTGGGAGGAAAGCTCAGTCTCCGTTTACCCAGTCTCCATTTACCACATGACATTCTTCTCACTACATTTGAATATGGAAACCTGTAAAACACAAAATCTTTTTTTGCCAACCACATATATTAAATTTTATATCACTTGATTGAAAGGACTTAATGGAAAGAAAAACTTCCATGAATTGACTAATATTTTAAATGATCTAACACACCTCACATGTAATAGCATTGGCATGTACCTAAAAAAAAAAAAGCAAAAAAAATTTTTGCATAGATACATAAAATGAAAATCAATCAATGTTTGCTACACATATTATCAACCATCTAGCATTCACTATACAGAATGACAAAAGATTTCTAACAAGGGAATTTTTTAGATCTTCCCCTTTCTAAGTGGGAATGGAGGGAAATACATGCATATTTATTGCATTGGGCCATTTTTACTACCTACTGCATTTACTGTTTTGATAGTTGTTTTTAATTATTAATTTTCTAAACTTTACTAAATGATAAGTTAAACAACAACGTCAGATTTAGAGAATATCCAACTTCCCTTGTAATCCTCAGTGGAATTCAATATATAGCTGTATGTGTCCTAAATCTAGTTGTTCTAAAGTAAGAATGTAAAGGAAGCCCTGGTTGTTGGAATGTTGGAAGCCAATGGGACAAGGAGTGACATTTGCTAACACAAAAGAGAGAATAAACTAAGTTCAGTGACTTCTGAACAAATGGCTCCTTCTCTCTCTTAACAGGATGGCAAAGAGGCATGTAGAACCCCTTCTTCACAGCCAAATAGCACAGGTCACAGGCAGAAAGATGGAATCCCTGAGTCACATGGGCAAAGCACCAAAGAATAGATGTCATTATGGATAGAGTGAACTTATGTCCAACATATATGCCAAAACAATAAGGGAATGAAAATACTTATGCTTCAGATTTAGATAGATCTCCATATTAATAAATTGAGAATAAGAGTTGCATAGACTAAAAAATTTCTTCAATAGGTATGAAATTACAGATTCAAAAAACAATCCAATGAATCCATTCTTTTGCAGCCTGCCTGAAACTTGGAAGAATATGGAGATTATCAAGGAAACATAATGTGGTAAGAATAAGTTTAGAATCATTATATTTCCCTTTAAAAATTCCTTAGGCAAGGTTATCTGCAATTGTCTAGTAAAATCTGGAAGAAAATAGCTGAATGATTCTTATAGTATTTATAGTTTTATACATACATGTGTGTGTATGTGTTCCATATACATGGGACAATTTTATATATTTCAATCAATACTTTAATAACAATAGTTGATATTTACATTCCATTTTGGAAAATTAAATGTACCTAACTTAATTCAAATATGAGTCTGGGTCACAAGATGGTTCCTTACAAGAATTATTACTATCTGAATATACTAATATATACTTTGATAAAAGACATAGCAGAAAGCATTGGGTCAAATAGAGATTGAAACATGTGTTTAATGAGTCAATGTGTGAATGAATGAAAAAAGGCAAAAGAAAACATAATATGTCAGAATAAAAAAATCATTGCTTTGATTTCATTTATTCTTTCAGAAATATTTGTTGAGTTCCCAATTGTATACTTTAAAAAATCACCTTCAATATTTCTTTCAAGGTAAAGTGGACATTTTAATAATGAATGAACTCTTGGTTTCGGCTCAGGTCATGATCTCACGGTCATGGGATCGAGTCCCATGTTGGGCTCTAGGCTGCTCAGTGTGGAGTCTGCTTGTCCCTCTCTCTCTGCTCCTCCTCCTCTCTCTCTCTCTCTCTCAAATAAATAAATAAAATTTAAAAAAAAAGATGTACTTAGGTCATGTCTCTATTGTTACATGATTTACAATTGGAGACAAGTTTCTACCTCTATATTGTTCTCATTGAAACCATGAATTTAAACCAACTGAATAGACATTATTGTTCTCAATATAATTATTATTCCAACTACAAATATTTTCTAGTATAAGCAAAGACAGGAATCTTGAATTATAAGAGTATTTTGAAATACATGTATTATTTATAATATTCTCTTCACTTTTTAGGCATGTTGTACAATGTGTATAATGTTTGTGTACATGTATATATACATTATAGAATTACATAAATAAAGATATATTTGGATTCATGCTAGAAAATGTATTTATTGATGGGGTAAGTAACCGAAAACTTTGGTGATTACAGAACTAATATGTAACCCAAGTCTTTTTAGGAGTCAAATTCATGTAAGTTGTATACTAATTCCTATACAGTGAAAAAGTGGGATGTTTTCAACAACCAAATATCCTAAGTGCCTTCGATAAACTAATTGAGGAAACAGAATAGGAGGTCAGATAAAATGCTTCAAGGACGCTGTGTCAGCCAGCCTGAAGCAATGGGATATCAAGGCAGACAGCTGGGAAACAATGGTAGTTGACAGTACCAGCTGGCATTTAACAACCAGGAAAAGAATGGTTTATACATTTTAAGAAGCAAACAAACTGAAAGTATTAACATGGAGAGCAAATGAAAGGCATGTAGGCAAGGTCTGGCCTTTAATGGAGTCTCACTGAGTAGGGAAAGATTATAAATTACATAGATTCGGTTTCTGCCTTTCTAAACTCAGTTTAAATAAGAAACCTGTAATATATAATTATAGTTTTAATTTAACTTGCACTAAGAGAAGAGTTGTCAATAGCTTCTTAGAAATATTGTCAAATAGTAGTAAAAATATAAATTAAATAAAATTTTCCCTTGTTCCCTTTATATAAAAATGCATATTAATTTCCTATAGTGGCCAAATTTAATGCTGTTTTATAGAAATCCATTTTGATAAAAAAAATCAGTAACCATCAAGCAGCATCAACAACTAATTGTCATCTTTTTTATCTAATGCTGGATAGTTTGTGGAGAAAATACATCAGGCGTTTTCTCGATCCCAGGTATGGATCATCTAAAAAGAAACACGATTTTATTACAGTATGAAATAATAGAGATAATGCTAGATGCTAAACTTTCTAATCTCAATAGTTTACAAAAATAAGGTTTATGCATTGTGCATGCAAGAGTCCAGCGTAGGTATTCCTTGTTGGACAGTTCTCCTTCAAGTGATGATATGGGAACCCGGATTGCTGTCATTTGGGGTTCTACAAAATTCAACACATATATCCCAATATTACTCAGGGAAGAGTAATCCATTAAGTCAGAAAAAAGTGAAAAAAAAATGGAGAAATGTGTTTGGGAATGTTTCTGGGACAGTCTTGAAGTAGAGTTCATTCTTTCTAGCCACATTCTCTGGCTAGAAATCAATAATCTTACCATATCTAACTTCAGGTGACTGGAACATGTCTACATTATGCATAGGCAAAAAAAATTAAAAAATGGACTTGTCTACCATTTAGCTGTCTTTTCTTCATATTTTTAGAATTTCCTATTTCAAACAGATTTATTTTTCTATAACATTACATATTTTGATTCTTACTAAATAGTTAAATTTATGGTAAGGATTCTGAAGATCCTATGTTTTCTTATCCAATAAGTCTTAATTTATAATATTTGAATTGATGTATTCTACCATTTTAACCACAAACTTACTTAATTTCTTTCACTCCAGGAACTTCTCTGTTTTGCAAACTTGTAAATATATCTTAATCATCTTAAAGTGTGTATTTCTTATATAAATTTTTATACTGAAACAATGTATATGCCTTGAATTTTCACAAACCTAAAAAGTTCTTGTATTAGTCTATTTGAATTGGTTATCAAAATACCACAGACCAAGGTTTACACAACAGAAATTTATCCTGTCACAGTTCTGGAGGATAGACATCTATGACCAAGTTTCTGGCCAATTCAATTTCTGATGAGAGTTCTCTTACTGGCTTTTAGATGACTGCTTTCTTGCTATGTCCTCCCATGACTTTTCCTATATACACAAAGAGTGTTTTAAAAGAGAGGGAGACAGAAAGTGTAGGGGGCATTCTGGTGTCTCTTCTTATAAAGACACTGGTCGTAATGGATTAGGGCCCCACCTTTATAGCTTCATTTAACTTTAATTACTCCCCTATACCAAATGCCAGCCCCACTGGGAGCTAGGGCGTCAACATACGAATTTGGGGGAGACAATCAATCCATAACAATCCTGGATTCATATAAAATGACCTTCTTAAATACTTACATATATCCTTATTTTTCTTAAAAGGAATTTTAATGGGAAACCATTTTATACATAATTCATAGTGGGAATTACTAGATATTTTAAAATGAGCAAAACACATTATGCTTTTGATACCTTTATAACATTTACCTTAACTTTTGTAATTATTTCATTACATCTTAATAATTTTCTATATTTAAAGATTTATTTATTTATTTATTTATTTGAGAGAGAATGAGAGACAGAGAGCATGAGAGGGAGGAGGGTCAGAGGGAGAAGCAGACTCCCTGCCGAGCAGGGAGCCCGATGCAGGACTCGATCCCGGGACTCCAGAATCATGACCTGAGCCGAAGGCAGTCGCCCAACCAACTGAGCCACCCAGGCGCCCAATAATTTTCTATATTTAAAAATGTGTAAAAATGTATAAATTACTTCATTTCTCTAGAATCACCAATGCACTATTTCTAGTGAAAAATGAAAGATTGTTACTTTATTTTCAAATTTCCCTTAAAATGTACATTTATTTTTCTGCTTTTGGAAAAATAAAGTGCTGAAAAGAATAGGCGAATATTATACTTATTGATTCTTGTACCATGGTCACCATACCTTACTTAATCTTCCAGAAGCTGTATTTTCTCATTTTAAAATTGGGGTTTTGCTTACATGGTCTCTGATGTACCACCAGCTCTTAAAATACTGGTTAAGAGCAGCACTTTTTGTACCATAGTACCATATCCAACCAATATTAAAATTAAAATAAGTAATTTATCAGAGAAATACTTAAATAAGAAGGTGTGTATAAAGATGATAAGGAAACTTCTTGAAATATTTCAATTTAGTATTAAGTCTCTAATTAAGCTTCTGAAAATTTAGTTTGATGTTAATGCCTTGGCCAGTATCTTTTTCTGCTAGCAGGAAATGCATGTCTCCCCAAACAGGTTAAAGGCAGAGCTAATAGAAGGGGCAGAACCACTACAGAAATTCACCTTTTGTTTCTCTACATCAAAAAGTTGGAGTAAGGGTTTTCCTTTTTTCTCACCTGTGGTCCCCCTTCCCCCAAAAGTAACACTTACTTAGTTCTTTATAGAAATAAAACTGGGGCACCTGGGTGGCTCAGTCAGTTAAGCATCTAACTCTTGATTCTGGCTCAGATTGTGATTTCAGGGTCCTGGGATGGAGCCCTGCATCAAGCTGCATCAGTCTGCTTGAGATTCTTTCCCTCTCCCCTTACCCCTCCCCACCTCTAAAATAAATAAATAAATCTTTTTAAAAAAAAATAAATAAAACTAATACCTGCAACTTGTATAAAATTAACTTTCTTATGTAATCGGTAAACTCCAAGATAAAAGAAGCATCACAGCTTATCGGTAAAAGAAACTTTAATGTAAAATATTAGTTAAACTAAATCACAATAAAACTACAGACAATTAACAGAAATATACTGTGTAAGTGAATTTATTTAGTTTTCCCGTCTGAATTAAAAAACAAAGTGAAGAAAATTTAAAATAATTGCCTTGTGAAGTAATGCCTAGTTTATTTAGAATCATTTAACCACTAAAACCAAAGTTTGATCAATGAAAAGTCTTTTCCCATGAATTGTCTGAACAGTGACCTTAACTCTTTCTTCCATTTGACTGTGAGGAAAAAGAAAAAAAAAGAAAGAAAAGAAAAAAGAACAAAAGTTTCATATTGTGAGGGATATTTCCTGATGCCAAATTGGTTGCCTGGGGAAATAGATGGGAGCATATTGCTTTTGACTAGAATGGATTTCTGTCTATTTTTAGGTGATTTTAGATTAATGAGAGCTTGTTCTCTATATCAGTACCCGTATGAGCTTTTGAGGTAAACATGATGGTCTAATGTGAGCGTTTGAGCAAGTTTTACCAACTGATCATTGAGAGGTTTAGCAACTTTTGTTGGTAGCTGTCCTGATTATTATGGATAGTGATATAGAGCCTTATGAATTTTTTTTATTTTTTTATTTTTTAAAGATTTATTTATTTATTTGAGAGAGTGAGAATGAGAGAGAGTATATGAGAGGGGGGAGGGTCAGAAGGAAAAGCAGACTCCCCGCTGAGCAGGGAACCCGACGCGGGACTCGATCCTGGGACTCCAGGATCATGACCTGAGCCGAAGGCAGTTGCTTAACCAACTGAGCCACCCAGGCGCCCGAGCCTTATGAATTTTTAGAAAACTATAGTAAATCAGGATCCACATAACAGTGTTTGTGCCTGTTAATTATGTCTTCAGGGATATCAAAGTGCCAGCAAAATTTAACTATGTGGTTGAAGACATAAACTGCATTCTTAGATGCCTACTTTGGCAGTTTTATCCAGGATCTATGCTTCTATATTCTGATCTTTAGAAAAGAGAAAAAAAAATACATATAGTAAATTAAAAAATGGTTATTTCTGTTCTATAGACTATCCTATAGACTGTACATATCTCTTATATTTAATATTAAGCCTCAGTCTCTGGTATGTCAACAGGCATATGACAAAAATAGAATACTTGAATAAATAGGAATAAGTTACCTGATAACTTTGTATATAACAATATGAATTCTGCTTCCTAAATCTAACTTTTGTTGCATAACTTCACTATCTAATTAAAAAGGAAATTATAATGGCACTATCTCTACCACATCCAAGGATGTAATTTTTTTCCCTACAAAGCCTTAATAAGCTATCCCACACATTAACACATTAACCAGTATATACTACCCCTTTAGACAGAATAGCATTGGATTTTTAAAATGTCTATTAGCATCAGGTTATGAATGATGGTTGATTTAAGCCAACTGAAGGCTTTATTTTCAAATACAATCTATAAGACTGAATCAGAAACAAAGTGTCATTTTTTAAAATTTTTTTTTTTAAAGATTTTATTTATTTATTTGAGAGAGAGAGAATGAGAGAGAGAAAGCACATGAGAGGGGGGAGGGTCAGAGGGAGAAGCAGACTCCCCGCCGAGCAGGGAGCCCGATGCGGGACTCGATCCCGGGACTCCAGGATCATGACCTGGGCCGAAGGCAGTGGCTTAACCAACTGAGCCACCCAGGCGCCCGAAACAAAGTGTCATTTTAATAATAGTGTAATAATATATAAAATTTGAAAGAAGTTCAAGTTTAATTCTAAAATAATCACATGAACTTAGATAAGCCTTCTGTCATGTTTAAAATTATGTTATCTGTTTTTTATTGATTGTTGTCATTACTGTTTTCATTGTAATGATTTTTAATCATCACCATCTTCATCATCATAATCACTATCAAATATTTTATTATGCTCTTTCTGTGAAATTAGAACAGAGACAGGTGCTTTGCATATGGTAAGTCGTGAAATTGTCCCAACCACCTTCAAATGTGTATTATTTACAGGGTAGAGAACATGAAAATAATACCCATAAAAATGAATAATTTATTAATTCATGGGAGACCTTAGATTTAAACTGTTTTTCTTAATCCAGTATCAAATTACTTTTTACTACATCATGTTGCATGTAAAGGGTATTGATATCTAATACTATTTGGAGTTCTAAAGGTATGTAACATGTCAAAATTAAATTTAGTGTTTTTGTTTCCTTGTGAGATTTTTATCTCTGTCAAAGCCTTCAGCAGCCTCCTTACCTCCTTTGACTTCCCCATTCCACAGTCTACTTTGTAAAATTTGACCACACATCTTATCTGACTAAATTGTCCGCAGAAAACTTCAAGGTCCAGGGGCTCCTGGGTGGCTCAGTTGGCTAATCCAGCCCCGCCTTTGGCACGAAGCCTTCTTAAAATTCTCTCCCTCTCCCCCTCCCTACCCTGTTTGCTCGCCCTTTCTCTCTCTCTCTCAAAAAAAAAAAAAAAAAAAAAAAGCTTTAAGGTTTTTGTCTTTCATTACTTCTCTAATTGTGTAATCTTGGGAAAAGAATTAATATTGCCAAGCTTTGGTTTCCTCATTATTAAAATGCTGTCTGCTCTGTACCACTCATAGCAGCCACAATTCCTTCTCTTGCTTCCCATTGGAGAGACTGGATGATAGGATGAAATTGAAGGAACTGTGAGGATATCTCTGCCTTCAGTTTCCCTCTCAGACCTTCTCAAGAATTTTTATCATATCCAAGCTCAGCTAAGGAATCTATCTTCCAAGTTCTCAATATATAACATAAATAATATGTAATGTATAGAAGATATAGACTTTATTAATATATACTATTATAAAATATGACATTCTCTCCTTCACTAGTCCTTTTTATTTATATAAATAAATTTCTCCTTATCTAGTTAATGCTCTGTATCAACCCCATTTTGATGTTTAAGCATGAAAAAAATAACTAAAATTCAAAAGCAATATAAATTCATTATTGGCTAGGTCCCGTGCAGGAGATGCAACTGTGATTGCTTCTTGGTTGTACTAATGAAGTGAGTAGCGAATGAAATGGTATATTTAAAATATTTTTAAAAATAATTTATAAATTTAAAAAATTATAAATAAAAAGGACTAGTGAAGGACAGAATGTTCTACTATTGAAAATTACTATTGTAATAGTATATATTAATAAAATTATTATTAGATGATGTATTAATACATTAATATTTATCTAATATACATTATATACTATGTTATATATTGAGAACTTGGAAGATGTAGATTCCTTGGCTGAGCTTAGATATGATACCTCAAAGTTTTTTTTTTAATTTTTATTTAAATCCCAGTTAGTTATCATACAGTGTAATATCAGTTTCTAGTGTACAATATAGTGATTCGACACTTCCATACAATACCGTGCTCATCATAACAACTGCACTCCTTAATTCCCATCACCTGTTTATTTTTTTTAAAGATTTTATTTATTTATTTATTTGAGAGAGAGAGCAAGCAGGGGGAGGAGCAGAGGGAGAGGAACAAGCAGACACCATGCTGAGTGAGGGGCCTGATGCGGGGCTCCATCTCACGACCCCAAGGTCATGACCTAAACTGAAATCAAGAGTTGGACACTTAACCAGCTGGCCACCCGGGCGCCCCCCCATTTTAAACCATCCCCCACCTACCTCCCCCCTCATAACCATTAGTTTGTTTTCTATAGTTGAGAGTCTGTTTCTCAGTTTGCCTTTCTCTCCCTTTTTTTTCTTTGCTCATTTGTTTTGTTTCTTAAATCATATCACATGAGTGAAATCATATGGTATTTGTCTTTCTCTGACTGACTTATTTCTCTTAGCATAATACTCTCTAGCTTCATCCATGTCATTGCAACTGGCAAGATTTAATTCTTATTGATGGCTGAGTAGTAATATTCCGTGGTGTGTATGTATATGTGTGTGTGTATACATATGTATATGTATATATATACACACACACACATCTTCTTTATTTATCAGTCAATAGACAGCTGCACTGTTTCCATAATTTGGCTATTGCAGATAATGCTATAAACATCAGGGTGCATGTATGCCTTTGAATTAGTATTTTTGTATTCTTTGGGTAAATACCTAGAAGTGCAATTGCTGGATGGTAGGATAGTTCTATTTTTAACTTTTTGAAGAAACTCTATACTGTTTTTCACAGTGGCTGCATGGGTTGGCATTCCCACCAACAGTGCAAATGGATTCCCTTTTCTCCACATCCTTACCAACAGCTGTTGTTTCTTGCATTACTGATTTTAGTCATTCTGACATTAAAAGTTTTGATCACTTTGATTCCATTTGGGTAAATTTTCAAATTGACTAAAATTATACATTTACTTAATATCAAAAGTAATATGAACATTTAGGGGTGCCTGGATGGCTCAGTCAGTTAAGCAGCCTGCTCTTGATTTCAGCTCAGTTCATGATCTCAGGGTCATGAGATGGAGACACCTGTCAGGCTCCATGCTCAGCAGGGAGTCTGCTTGAGATTCTCTCTCTCCCTCTTCCTCTATCCCACTCTCACATGCTCTCTTTCTCTCTCTCTAAAATAAACAAATCCTTGGGCGCCTGGGTGGCTCAGTTGGTTAAACGACTGCTTTCGGGTCAGGTCATGATGCTGGAGTCCCGGGATCGAGTCCCGCATCGGGCTCCCTGCTCGGCAGGGAGTCTGCTTCTCCCTCTGACCCTCCCCCCTCTCATGTGCTCTCTCTCATTCTCTCTCTCTCAAATAAATAAATAAATAAATCTTAAAAAAAATAAAATAAACAAATCCTTGAATAAATAGTAATATGAATATTTTGAGAAACTACTTCAAGAACATAATGAAAAAAAAAGCCTATAATGTACATGAATCAAAAATCCAGATCTTTAGAGAAGACTGGAAAATTCAAGTTAAAGTATGGTAGAGGTTTAGATTTTATCAATAAGGAGCTCAGGCACAAAATGTAGCTAATGGCATTATTTGCATGCCATGTCCATCTTGCAAAAGGACACAATACTTATATACTTGTGCTTGCACTATTTTATATTGCCACTGACAGTGTCAAGGTTCTAATTTCTCCAAAATTTTTTGCCCATTTTTTAATTAGGTTATGTGTCTCTTTGCTATTGGGTTGTAGGTGTTCTTTGTGTATTTTGGATATTAATTTGGTCTTACTTTGGGCTACTGTAATAGAATAGCATAGTGTGGGTGGTTTATAAACAACAGAAATTTACTTTTCACAGTTCAGGAGGCTAGAAGTCCAATATCAGTCTGACAGGATGATCTGGTTCTGGTGAACTATGGATTATATAGTGCCCACTCCTCATTGTATCTCCCCCTGGTAGACTGCAGAGAGGAGCAAGCTCTCTCTGGACTCTTAAAAGCATCAAATCCATTAGTAAGGGCTCCCACCTCATGAACTCATCTAATTCTAATTACCTCTCAAAGGCCCCACCTCCTAATACTATCACATCAGGGAGAGGTTTTCAACATATAAATTTTGTGGGGATACATTCAGTTTATAACAAATCCCTTGCCAGATATATAGTTTGCAGATATTTTTTCTCATTCTGTAGGTCATTTTTTTCACTCTGATGATTATTTCCTTTGCTGTGCACAAACTTTTTAGTTTAATGGAAGTCCTACTTGTCTAATTTTTCTTTTGTTGCCTGTGTTTTTGGTGTCCTATCTAAGAAATCATTGCCAAGTCCAATGTCATGAATCTTGTCACCTGTTTTCCTCCAAGAGTTTCACAGTTCCAGGTCTTACACTGAAATATTTAATTCATTTTTAAGTTCACTTTTATGTATGGTGTAAGAAAAGGTTCTCATTTCATTCTTTTGCATGTGGATATCTAGTTTTCCCAACACTACTTGTTGAAGAGACTATCCTTTTCCTGTTGTGTCTTCTTGGTTCCTTTTTCAAAAATCAATTGACTGTATGTGTGGGGGTTTATTTTTAGGCTCTCTATTCTGCCCTGTTGGTCTATGTATTTGTTTTTATGCCAGTACCATACTGTTTTAATTATAATGGCTTGTATTATATTTTGAAATCAAGAAATGTGATGCCTCCTGCTTTGTTATTCTTAAGTTTGCCTTGGCTGTCTGGGGTCTTTTGTGATTCCATATTAATTTTAGGATTTTTTTTTCTATTTTTGTAAAATAAATGTCATTGGGATTTTGATAGGGATTGCATTGACTCTGTAGATTATTTTGGGTAATACAGACATTTTAACAAAATTAAGTATTCCAGTGCATGAATGTGGAATGTCTTTTCATTTATTTTTGTCTTTAATTTCTTTCATCAATGATTTGTTGTTATCAGTGTGCAAGTCTTTCATCTCCTTGGTTAAATTTATTGCTAAGTATTTTATTCTTTGTGATGCCATTGTAAATGGGGCTGTTTTCCTAATTTCCTTCTCAAGGAGTTTATTGTTAGTATATAGAAATATAACTGATTTTTATATGTTATTGTATTATACAACTTCACTGTATTTGTTTATTAGTTTTAATGGCTTTTCTTCCCATGTCAAAGTTAATCTTACATTGAGAAAATACCCAGGGTAGAATAGGTTTTATATTTTGTCCAATTATATTTTTTCAGAATTGATTTTCTTAAGAAAGGACAAGATACTTCTGTGTTTTCTAAATTGCATTATTTTCTGAAGCTAGTTGTGTTTGACTGATTAATTCAACTGGACTTCCACCTCAGTAATCTAATTGAATTTCAAATCTGAATCATAGCTGAGTTAGTTCTAAATCAGAGCTCTTTTTATTACAGTGCTAATACACAGATCAAATCTTTACAATCCCCACCTCACTGACTTCAGTCCTGTTCTACATGGATATGCATTGTACAAACAATACATGGTGATCTGTCTGAAGTGAAGACCTGCCATTGTCTGGAAATTGCTTTTTGAATATCCTATTTATTGAACATGAAAGTTGTATTTGAACATCAACATTGAATCTACTGGTTACCCTTTCCTCCAATGCACATACCTAAATTTCAGCATTTCTAAAACCTGAGTGCTCTCACCATGGTTTCCTTCCCTATCCAAGTATTGCTGCATCTCAATTTGCTCTGTATTTGGGCTGAACACCCAGGTTCAATATGTATAAAATGATTCTCTTTCATATTTAACTTTCATATTATATATATATATATATATATATATATATATATACGCACACACACATACAAATATGTATATATAAATTTTAAAATAGCACATCAAAGGGATCAACAAATTATTAATGTGACTGAAATATTATTTTGATATTTATTGAACATATTTAAAGATAATGTAGTATAGATACTATTTAATAGTCAATATTTGAAAACTTAATGGACAAAAAGAACAACATTTTTTTGAAAACCATGGCAATTTAAGAAAGTCATGCTACACTATATGGTGCGAAGGATATTTATTCTTGTTGTGAAAAGCCAGCTATTAAGATTAGGAAATTGTAGGGACGCCTGGGTGGCTCAGTCGGTTACGCATCTGCCTTCGGCTCAGGTCATGATCCCAGGGTCCTGGGATCAAGTCCCGCATCGGGCTCCTTGCTCAGCGGGGAGCCTGCTTCTCCCTCTGCCTGTCCCCCATGCTTGTGCTCTCTCTCTCTCTGACAAATAAATAAATAAAATCTTAAAAAAAAAAGATTAGGAAATTTTATGTATAGTTAGGAATGGAAATTTCACTTGAATAGCTGTCCTTAAACTTTTTGACCATAATCATCAAATCAATTATTGTTCTGTTACTATTTTTTGGGATAAAGAAATCAATATATTAACTAAAAGTAATGGTAGGCATAGTTTCTTAAGTTAATCCAATATGCTAAATTTAAAAAAAAAATGTATTCTTTCAGAAAATATCTTATGTGTTGAAATTTTCAAATGCGGATTTTTACCAGACTTGACATTTTTGAACTGATTTTAATGCTTAAGAAACTTGTTTTTCTCCTTATATTCATTTACTGCATTTTTATTTTTATTTTATTTTATATTATTTTATTTAGCCCAAGGTTTTCTTTGTGCTTGGAAAAATATGATCTTGCTTCTGGACACCATTCTTCCCTTGCTCTAAAAAAAGCAAAGGTCATGAGTTTACCATTTCTTCCTGTGGTGAGATGGTTTTGCAGTATCCAACAAATACATCCAGCCTCCATTTCAAGTGGGTAGACTCTGGGTCTCAGAGTCCTCAGATATGGAAACTGTGAGGAAATGTCATTTCAGATTACAAAACTGACATAAGACTTTTATTCCTAACTTGACCATTCCATCTACCAGAATTCTATAAAATATATATATGTACATGTACACAGACACTCAATGTTATTAAGATGTACTTCACATAGAATTCATCATTTCAATGTGTGAAATTCACTGGTTTTTAGTATAGACACAAAGTTGATGATCATCACCAGTATCTAATTTCCCAACATTTTTATCACCCCCAAAAGGAGCCCTATACTCATTAGCAGATTTTTTTCCCCTCCCTTTCCCTACCTCATTCCATGGCAATCATTAATCTACTTTCTGTGTCTGTGGAATTGCCTATTCTGGACATTGCATATAAATAGTATCATATTGTATGTGGCCTATTGTGACTGGCTTCTTTTACTTAGCATAATGTGAGCACATAATTTAGTAAAGAAAACAAGAGATAATTTTTATGCCAGAAAATTAAGGATGAAAATGATTTTATTTGGATAAAATAAAATGGGAGGGTGGCCAAGATGAAAGTTGCAAAGTAAAAGATTCTTGGGATAAGGAAAAAAGATGTAAATTCACTAAATTTAAAAGTAAAGATTTGAAATGAAATAAAGTAAGCTGGTGAAATCAAAGGAAAAGTATTCCCATTTCTAAAAATGTAAATTGTAAAGACAAAGAATGAATCTGAATCTGAAAAAATGATACTGAATGAAGAGTGAAAACCTATTTTAATAAAAGAGATTTCAGTTGGAAAAATGCATTACATCAAGCAAATTTTAAAAGGGAAAACTTTACTAATTAAATTTATACTTGCATATATGTGTTCCAGGCAAAATTGACATAAAGAGAATAATTCTTAGGTCCTTTTAAATATTTCAAACTATTTGAAACATATCCTCATAATATTTAAAATATTTAAATATTTCCTTATATTATTTTTTATTTTATTTAATTAATTTATTTTTTTATTATGTTCAGTTAGCCACTGTATATTACATCATTAGTTTTTGATGTAGTGTTCACTAGTTCTGTAGTATTTCCTTATATTAAAATATGAGGGAAAAAACTCTAACAATATGTAAATAATGGTGATAAAATGAAGTTGGCTTCAGTCCAAAAAATAATGGGATTGGGACTTAAAAATTCTGATGTGTTAATTTTGAGGCACCAAATGCTTTATGTTCAGGTCTTGATGGATATTACCATTTTAGAGGTATCAAGATTATTTTGTCTTATTATTCTAGCATATAGTTAGAAAAGTATGTCATATTCTCCCACTATGATTCTGTCTTTATGATTTCTTCATGTATATCTGTTAATTTTAATTTCTATATCTACTTGATTACATTACATAGTGAAATTTTTATCCTAAATCATTTGTTTTGCCTGAATATCTACTATGTCTGATATTAACATATCAGGTTCTTATGTTTATCATTTTGACACCATATCCTATTCTTTCTATTCTCCCCTTTTCTGTTTCCTTGTGTTTGAGGTATTTTTCTTATAAATTACATGTAACTGTTTAATAATGGAAAAATGTATTGCATACATTTCCTTTGATTATAGTGCTCCAAAATATTTTACAATTACAGTTTTTATTTCCTCTTTGATAGAAGCTGAAAGAAAAAAAATATATAGCTAAATCATAGTGAGTTAGAAAATATAGAGATACCAGAATTGATAAATTTAGCAAGCTCATTCTTTTAAAAAGAGATTAATTTCCAGCCATTGTTTCCAACAGGATCACAAAGACAACACATGAATCCTAAAATTTGAACTATAAAAAAAATCTATTAAATTTGCATATCAGAAAATAAATATTTTAAGAGAATACAGTGCAGCTCAGTACTCCCTAAAGGATTTAAAACTTTAATGTAATAAATTATTTTCTTCTTTGCATTTTTTCTATCACCCAATAGTTTTTTTTAAATAAAAGGCTTTTCGATTTCTAAATGGAAAGCTTTCCAGTTTTTTGTTTGCTTGCTCTTCATTTTTTTTTTTTTAAGATTTTATTTTTAAGTAGTCTCTACACCCAGGGTGGGGCTAGAACTCACAACTCAGAGATCAAGAGTTTCATGCTCTACTGACTGAGCCAGACAGGTACCCATGTTTGCTTGCTTTTGTTAACAATTTCTAGTATTACTACTTTATTACAGGACAACTCTGTACTATTTCTTTCTTATGAAATGTGTGTGTGTGTGTGTGTATGCATGTGACCTGTATGTGGTCAATTTTCTGAAATGTACTATGCACATTTATAGATATGTTGCCCATTATTACAGCTTTAAAATTTGATATGTATGACAATAGGTATAGGTTATTGGTTTTGATATTCACTCTCCTTATTTTTTCTTTGTTTAATTAATCTTTCTGCGCCAGAGAGTAGTATGTTTAATCTCATTACTTTTGTGTTCCTTCTGTTTTACCCCTTACATCTATATGAAGATGGTGGCTGTGCAATTAACCAAGAAAGTACCATAAATATTATAGTTCCCCCTATGAATTTTCATCTTCAGAAACATAATTTTTTTTAAATAAAGACTTTTTTAAAAATCAGTTTTAGTTTTACAACAAAATTGAGAGAAAAGTACAGAGATTTCCCACATACTCCATTGCTTCCTCCATTATCAACATCACTTATTAGAATGATAATTTATTTTTATTTTTTTTATTATGTTATGTTAATCACCATACATTACATCATTAGTTTTTGATGTAGTGTTCCACGATTCATTGTTTGCGTATAACACCCAGTGCTCCATTCAGTACATGCCCTCTTTAATACCTATCACCAGGCTAACCCATTCCCCCACACCCCTCCCCTCTAGAACTCTCAGTTTGTTTCTCAGAGTCCATAGTCTCTCATGGTTTGTCTCCCCCTCTGATTCTCCCCCCTTCATTTTTCCCTTGCTGCTATCTTCTTCTTCTTCTTTTTTTTTTTTAACATATAATGTATTATTTGTTTCAGAGGTACAGGTCTGTGATTCAACAGTCTTACACAATTCACAGCGCTCACCATAGCACATACCCTCCCCAATGTCTATCACCCAGCCACGCCATCCCTCCCACCCCCCAACACTCCAGCAACCCTCAGTTTGTTTCCTGAGATTAAGAATTCCTCATATTAGGGGCACCTGGGTGGCTCAGTTGTTAAGCGTCTGCCTTCGGCTCAGGTCATGATCCCGGGGTCCTGGGATTGAGCCCCACATCGGGCTCCCTGCTCGGCGGGAAGCCTGCTTCTCCCTCTCTCACTCCCCCTGCTTGTGTTCCCTCTCTCGCTGTGCCTCTCTCTGTCAAATAAATAAAATCTTTAAAAAAAAATTCCTCATATCAGTGAGATCATATAATACATGTCTTTCTCTGATTGACTTACTTCGCTCAGCATAATACCCTCCAGTTCCATCCATGTCATTGCAAATGGCAAGATTTCATTCCTTTTGATGGCTGCATAATATTCCATTGTATATATATACCACTTCTTCTTTATCCATTCATCTGTCGATGGACATCTTGGCTCTTTCCATAGCTTGGCTATTGTGGACATTGCTGCTATAAACATCGGGGTGCACATACCCCTTCAGATCACTACATTTGTATCTTTGGGGTAAATACCCAGTAGTGCAATTGCGGGTCATATGGTAACTCTATTTTCAACTTTTTGAGGAACCTCCATACTGTTTTCCAGAGTGGCTGTGCCAGCTTGCATTCCCACCAACAGTGTAGGAGGGTTCCCCTTTCTCCGCATCCCCGCCAACATCTGTCCTTTCCTGACTTGTTAATTTTAGCCGTTCTGACTGGTGTGTGGTGGTATCTCATTGAGGTTTTATTGATTTGGATTTCCCTGATGCCGGTGATGTTGAGCACTTTTTCATGTGTCTGTTGGCCATTTGGATGTCTTCTTTGGAAAAATGTCGTTCATGTCTTCTGCCCATTTCTTGATTGGATCATTTGTTCTTTGGGTGTTGAATTTAATAAGTTCTTTATAGATTTTGGAAACTAGCCCTTTATCTGATATGTCATTTGCAAATGTCTTCTCCCATTCTGTCAGTTGTCTTTTGGTTTTGTTGACTGTTTCTTTTGCTGTGCAAAAGCTTTTTATCTTGGTGAAGTCCCAATAGAATGAGAATTTTTACCAGGAATGGACCTTCATTGATACATCATAATCACCCAAAGTCCATAGTTTATATTAGAGTTCACTCTTGGTATTGTATATTCGATGTGTTTGGACAAATGTATAATGACATATATCCATCACTATAGTATCATACAGAGTATTTTTCACTGCTCTAAAATTCCTTTGTGCTCTGCCTATTCATCTCTCTTCCCACATCACCACCCTGAATACACCTCTGACAACCACTGATTTTTTTTATTGACTCCATAGTTTTTGCTTTTCTAAATGTCATATATTGGAATCATACAGTATATGGCCTTTTCAAATTGGCTTCTTTCATTTAGTAATATGCATTTAAGGATCCTTTATGTCTTTTCATGACTTGGTAGCTCGTTTCTTTGTAATGCTGAATAAGATTCTTTGTCTGGTTATACTAGCATTTATTTAACCATTCACCTACTGAAGGACATGTGTTGTTTTCAACCTCTGGTAATCATGAATAAAGCTGCTATAACATCCATTCAGAGGTTTTTGTTTTGTTTTGTTTTGTTTTATGTTAGTCACCATACATTACATCATTAGTTTTTGATGTAGTGTTCCACGATTCATTGTTGCGTATAGATGCATAGGTTTTTATGCAGACAAGTTTTCAGCTTCTTTGGGTAAATACAAAGAAGCAAAATTGTTGGATCATAAATAAGAGTTTTTTTTTAATTTTTATTTATTTATTTGACAGAGAGAGACACAGCGAAAGAGGGAACACGAGGAGGGGGAGTGGGAGAGGGAGGAGCAGACTCCCAGCTGAGCAGGGAGCCTGATGCGGGGCTCGATCCCAGGACCCTGGGATCATGACCTGAGCCGAAGGCAGACGCTTAACCACTGAGCCACCCAGGTGCCCCCATAAATAAGAGTATTTTTAGTTTCAGAAGAAACCGCCAAACTGTCTTCTAAAATGGCTGTACTATTTGCATTCCCACCAGCAACATATGAGATTCCCTGTTGCTCCACATCCTTGCCAGTGTTTTGTTTGTCACTGTTCTGGATAACAGCCATTCTAATAGGTGTGTAGTGGTATCTTGTAATTTGCATTTCCCTGATGACATAAGATATGGAGCATGTTTTCATATGCTTATTTGCCACCTATATATCTTCCTTGGTGAGGTGTCAGAGTCAGCCATCCACAGCCTCTGCTTGTCCTCTCTGTTCTGGCTACAAGCCCATAGGGTCCTGAATGCCATCTTTGTTCTTAATAGGCTGGGAGTAAATGTGATTAATAAACTGCTGTTGGATTTATCTGTTCAGTATGAGATTGTATGTCTGGCCATCCCCATATCCCTATATCAGTAATCTCTCCTTCATCAAAGGGCTGATTAATACAATATGTGTGTATACTAAACAGCTTTGAATGATAATGTGTCTGTTTCTGGAACAAAAGATTGGTTGGCTTACGGTCTAGTATAATGAATATGTCTCTTTACAAGGCAAATGACAGACAGGTTTGCTTGCACCTCATGATAACAGTGTCAGATTCCTAAATTCAGGGTTCATAATACACAGCTACTGCATATGTAGCATCCACCTTAGTTGCTTTGCCAAAACTCTGTGGGGCTTGAGAGGCCAGGAAAATCAGTGTAAAGTTAAGTTTGTGCTGCCTGCTGACTTGTGAATAATAATGTCCTTTGTCTGTGACCCAGGGGTATTGCATCTTCTTCCAGCATGCATGAGACTGGCAAAATAATTTGTTAACTTTCAAGTGAAGTAAAATTGAATTCTTCATATTTCTTGACAACCTTGCTTCTTACAGTTTGTATTTGCTGATATACTTTTGCCCATCCCCTTGTTTTTAGTCTTTCTCAATAACTTTGTTTCAGTTTGTTTGTGTACCTTGTATATAGCCTTGAGTTGTTTTGCTTTGTGGTGTTTTAAAATTATCTTAGTAAGTGATTATATCTATTTACATTTATTGATGTGATTACTATATTTGGCCTCAGTTCTGTGATATTATTTTAGATTATATTTACTATATAGATTATTGTATCAGTCTGACTCTGCTTTGTTGATTTTTTAAATTACTTTTATATTGCTTTTTTCATTACTTTCCATTCCACTTTTCTGGTGATTTCCTTAATAATTATACTTTTTATGATTTTTATAGTAATCTATTTGTTTACTTAGGTTTCTCTTTATTAGCTTTAAATGCTAACAATTTATTCCTTGTCCCACTTATTTTCTTAGCATTTTATCAACAAGCTTCTTCTGCTTTGTCCGTTCTCCCTTTTCCAATTTATTTGTGTTATTTTTACTTTGGTAGAGCAAAAAATGTTGACATACTATTCTTGCAGTTATTTTTACTTTTGCTTTAGTTTTAGCTATACAATTAAATATTTGCAATGCTCATTATGAGACCTTCTGCAAAAGTCTCACCAGCATATTTTATTTGGGTGAAGTTTTCTAGTAGATTTTCTGGAAGATCTGTATATATGATATTCCCTAAATTTTTGTGTTTTTATAATTCTAGTACAATAGCTTTGCACCTAAGGATAGCTTTACTTGATATAAAACTTTTGGCTCAAAATTTATTTCCTTGAGAATTTTGAAATCTCAAATTGTTCTCTTGTCTCATTTATATGTTGTTGTGGTTTTCTTTCCATTTCAATTTCTTGATCTTTTTGCCCAGATTGAAGAAATTTTATAAGAATATGTCTTACTGGGCACCTGGGTGGCTCAGTTGGTTGGGCGGCTGCGTTCGGCTCAGGTCATGATCCTGGAGTCCTGAGATCGAGTTCTGCATCGGGCTCCCTGCTCGGCGGGGAGTCTGCTTCTCCCTCTGACCCTCCTCCCTCTCATGCTCTCTGTCTCTCATTCTCTCTGTCTCAAATAAATAAATAAAATCTTTAAAAAAAAAAAGAATATGTCTTACTATTTGTATTTGGGATCAGGATTTTCAGTTACATGATGAGTCTGTTTTATTGGTAGATTCAAGTGTTATATGTATTTCTGAAAATTTATCATGTTATATTTTAAATACCATTTCTGTCTTATTTTTTTTTTCTTTTCCAGAGATGTTAACTGTACATATGTTGGAATTTCTTCATCAATTATCTAAATCCCCACTAATACTCTAATTTCATATACTTCTTAATTCCAATATTTCTGACATTTTCTTTTTTGGTTTTTGGCTATTTTCTTTTATCAATATCTTTCATCAATCAATGCTTTATTGTATTTTTAGTGGGAACTCCTCTCCCTTATACACTTTGAATTTAATCTCATTTCTGGGATGAGTTTCTTCTACTTTCCATGCCCCAATTTCTTTCATGAATTTAGTCAACTCTTGTTTTCATATATTCCTGTGTTTTGTCCATTCCTATCTTGATATTGAGTCTCTGTTTTTTATTCAGCTAATTAAGTGTTGTGTTTCACAATTGCTCTTTTTAATGATTACTTTTCCTTTTTTTAAGATTTATTTAATTAATTTAGAGAGACAGAGAGAGAGAAATAGAGAGGGGAAGGGGTAGAAGGGGAGGGAGAGAGATTTCCAAGAGACTCCCTGCTGAGCGTGGAGCCTGATGTGAGGCTCGATCTCACAGTCCTGAGATCATGATCTGAGCCAAAATCAAGAATCTGACACTCAACTGACTTGCCACCCAGGTGCTCCAATGATTGCTTTTCTTATGAGTATTTTTGTCAGCTGAAATGTTTTGATCTTTTTTTCAACTAGTATCTTCTTATAGACATTGCCTAATATGTTCTCTTTATTGTGAAATGTCATATACTTTCCTTAACAATAGTTGGTATTGGCATGTATTATGATGAGCATTTCAACTAATAAATTAGTAATTTTGGAGAGGAGGGGATTAGTCTTTTCTGCTTTTCTGATTTTCTTTGATTACTTTGAGATCCTTAATTTTCACTCATTTCTTCCTTTTCATCCTTTACCAGCAAGCCTCCAGAGGATGCCATCTCCTCCACAGTCATCTCCCTTCTGTCCAGAAGGTAGTGCTTTTCTTAAAATTACTATTCCTTCTTACAGCATTTGGTGTTTTAACCACCATATCTCAGACCTGTTTTTAACAATTTTCCACTCAGGGAAATTTTGGGGTTATTTTCATGTGTGTTCTGCATTGTTGATTCCACTGTTCTTTCCTCTTTTTTATGAAATCTACACAAGGCTCTCTGCTCCAGTCACAGTCTTTGAATGGCTCTGCCTTGTTTCCAATATTTTATTACCTATGAATTAAAAGTAATAGTGATTTCTATCTTCTCTTTAATTTGTAGATATGGGCAATGGTGGTTCATTTACTCTCCTTTATAATATGTGTGATATTTGTAGGATGTGTGCAGTAAATGAGATTTAGACAAAAAAGAATTCATTATATCAGTCTATATTATTTTCTCAAAAAATACATTAACAGAAATGATTTAATTATTTTAAAGAAAACAAACCTAATAGGATAATAATTATGGGAGAAATTAGAGAAAATGTTTTAAAAAGCTAATACATTATGTCCGTATTTAAATGAATTTTTGAATTTCTAAAATTCTAAAAGAACTGTTACTGAAAATTATTACTCACCACTGATAGTGTTGGAAAATTTCTCCATAGATTTTGTACTGTTGGCCCAACACTGAAACTCAAAGATTAAAAAATTTAATATAAAAATTTGATATACCAATGACATAGTAATATAAATATAAAAATTTAAGTCTAACAATAGGAAATATACTCTAGAAATATTGTGTTGCAATAGATCTTAGAAAAGCAAGGTTTAATTCAAGAATACAGGAATACGATAAGACTAAGAAATGACCTGAATTTGTCAAGCAGAAATCAATATAAACAATTAAGTATGTGTTTAAAAGGTGATAGTCACATGTGGATTTAAGAAACAAAATAGTTGAACGTGGGAAAAAAATAAGAGGCAAACCATAAAACAGTCTCTTAACTATAGAGAACAACCTGAGGGTTGCTGGGGGGCAGGGAGTGGCTAGGGAGATGGGATAAATGGGTGATGAGTATTAAGGAGGGCACTTGTGATGCGCACTTGTGTTGTATGTAAGTGAGGAATCGTCAAATCCTACACCTGAAACAACAACAACAAACACAAACAAAAAAGGAGGTAGATAAAACACATCTATATCTGTCTTTAAGTCCATTAATATTTTTTAAATATCTTATTTCATCCCTTTGAACTGCCATAACAAAATACCATACTCTGGGTTGTTTATAAACACCAGAAATTAATTTCTCCACAGTTCTAGAAACTGGGAAATCCAAGATCATGGTGCCAGAAGATTTAGTGTTTGGTATGGCCCGTGTCCTGGATGGCACCTTTTCATTGGGTCCTCACATGGTGGAAGGGACTAGCGAGCTCTGTAGGGTCTCTTTTATAAGGATATTAGTCCCATTCATGAGGGTTCTACCATCATAACCTAAGCACCTTTTAAAGTCCCCACTTCCTAATCCTATTACCTGGGACATCAGGATTTTAACATATGACTTTTGCAAGGATGCGAAAATACAGACCATAGCCACCTCTTAACAACTTGAATATGGAATATTTTCTCAACATCAAAATTAATACCTATCAGGGAAAAAAATTCAACCTTATATTAAAGAATGGATTCTTAGTTTCAAGAAAAGTTGTAGCACTCTTAGAAAATCTGTTCTTTTAGGATTCTTGAAGCATCATTCTAACCTCTTTTATTATCAAAATTCACAGTAGTATGATTAGAGTGCCAGAGTACCAATTTCCAATTTTATAATATTGAGAAAAATAAATGCATGTTCCCTGGTGAAGATACACCATTACTAGTATGAAGATAACTCTGAAAATGCAACATAGTTCACAAGGTTTGAGTGAAGGTATTGGGATAGAATTAGGCAATATTTTCCTTAAATTCCAGATCAACTCTTCTTTTTTGTGGAAAGTCAAGAAACCCAGTCATTATTCATTAGGTTCTCTCAAGGGAAAGATCATATTTTGTTTCCAACGCAGTCCAAAGTATAAACAATAAACTCAGGCAATACCTACAAGAGAAATCTTTCCTGATTCCTAATCTACTCCTCTGTGAAAGATTAAAACTCTCTTCTTGGTTCTGTCAAAGAGAAATTGCAGTGGACCAGTTAAGCAGGCAAGGAAGATTACTGCAATTGCAATCAGAGAGAGAGAGATTGAACTCTACTGAAACAAAAGACAGGAATTTTTTAGTGCTGAGGAGAACAGTGAAAAAGTACTAGAGGACGTTAGGGGAAGGTTGGTTAATGTCATTAGGTCATGTGTGTTATGCTAATTGGTGCTTATAGCATTTAGGCTCCTACTCTTCCATAGAGACCAGAAGATAGGAGCACTACTTTTTTTTTTTTTTCTTTTGGTGATTACTTTTCAAAGTGATGTCCTTGAGAAAGACAGTCCTGTGTTGTAAAACTGGCAAGAGACTGAGAGAAGATTGATATCTGAAAGGACCAGAGAAAGAATTTACAGCTGCAAGTTTTCTAAAGTAAATGCTCTAAGGAAAGGGAGGTTAGGAGCCTATAGTCAGAAAGAAACCTGTCTAAAGTTTAGTCAAGTTATGGAGAATGATATGGCCATCTTGGTCAGTTTCAATAATTTTACGATGACATAACTTTTGAAAGTTATGATTGGTTCATGTCTCTTTCCCTTCCACTACACTGTGAGCTTCTTGAGAATAGGTATTTTATGGAATTATATACTATGGCATTTTATAATATTTTATTCCCTTCCTGCTATTCATCTTCTTTAGTTGCACCATCTCACACTGATGTTGGGCTGGCTTTGTGACTTGTCTTGTTCAATAGAACAATAGCAATTATGACAGAAGCTGAGGCTTGAAAAGTCTGTATGAACTGGGACTTTCTCTCTTGCTGCTTTTTGGGACATTGATGCTACCAAGTATAGAGCATGGATTATATATTATACACTGAATCATTATATTGTTTACCTGAAATTAACATAACACTATATTAATTACACTTGAATAAAAAATAAATTTAAAAAACCTATTATAGTTAGCAATATAGATATGTACTAGAAAAAATACTGATGTATTCAAAAAGTTAACATTGGTTATCTCTTCACAGTATTAAGTCCACACTTTTCTGACTTTCCTTATCTATATTTTCTAGTCTTTATGAAAAAAAACAATTATTATTCTGTTATTTTAATAAAATGTATATGATCTTGGGGTGCCTGGGTGGCTCAGTTGGCTAAGCATCTGACTTTTGATTTCAGCTTAGGTCATGATCTCAGGGTCGTGAGATTGAGCCCCACGTCAAGCTCTGTGCTAGACATGGAGCCTGCTTAAAATTCTCTCTCTCCCTCTCCCTATGCCCCTCCCGCTCCCCGCCATTCATGCACGCTCTCTGTCCCTAAAAAGAAGAAAGAAAAAGAAATAAATGAAATGTATATGATCTTAAAGCTTTTTGAGTAATGAAACTTTTCATCAAACTCAGTTTAAAAAAAAATGTAAAATTAGCTTCAATGGCTATTACCTAGTTTTATATTTTAAAATCCTTGGGTGATTTGGAAAAAAAAAAAAAAAAGCATTTATAGCAGATGCAGTCATTGTTGCAGCATCTAACTTCTTCCATGTATGTCAGCCTGACTTCCAAGAGCCAGCATCTACACCTTTTCTATTGATCTGTCCTCAGGATGCTGGATGTGTTTGGAAATGTTCCCGATGTGGTGAAGCCTTAATCACTGAGCAGTCAGTGAATGGATTTAAATACGCCAGCTTCCTTACCTCTTGGTTAGTAATACTGAGACTTGTATTTGTGGGAGTATTCCCCATATTCCACTGTGTAGCCAACCATTATCACTGCCTTTCCTTCCCTGCATTTTGGTTCCTCACCTACTCTGGCCCCTCCCATAAATTGCTTGAACTGAATCCTTGATTTAGAGTCTAGTTCTGAAGGTACCCAAACTAACAAAGGGTTTTTAAAAATTTTATCAATATGAATAACTTCTGTTTGACCTCAAATTACTACCAGGTGGAATATATAACAAATAAAACAATTTTGTTGAAAATTGCTTCACTAGCATAAAAAATTACATATTTGTCTATTCTAAATAAAATTTTCTTTTTTCTTTCTGAATAAAATTTTCAATAGAAGAATAAGTAAAATAATTTAATGAGATATTAGGAACTCTTTTTATTTTCAGAACTAAAGGAAAATTCTATGCATCAGTTCTATTAGAGTGCAAATTATATACTAGAATTCCAAAAGATGCTTCTTGAGTAAATGAATGTTAATACAGAAACAGAAGAAAAACTGGCAGTTAATGAGCAGACATTGTCAGAGACACAGTTCTCTTATTTAATATTTACAACAGCTTTATAATAAGATGTTGGTGGATACAGAGGTTTAGCAGTGGAAACAGGATTAGATCTTTGGCTGTCTTGAAAATTTACCCTTATTCTGTTATATGCTGTTCTACGTAAACTGAAATTAAAATGAAACCATGCTGAGAATATTCTACTATATATTCATAAAATTCATATTCTAGTTATCTAAAGATGTATCTACATATGTAAACACATATATATTAAAACTGTAGAAAAGTTATATATATATGAAAATTTATAGAAATATAGCCTCAAACCTTCCTGCTTTTAAATGAGGCTAGTTTTCAAACACTACTTATAAGTTCTTCAAACAGTAATACCTAAAAATGTCTCCCTTCAAAGAAATTATCCTTAGATGTCTAATATTTTAATTACTTCTTTTTTATACACTATAAATTATAAATTCAAAAGCACTACTTTTTTCATGGTTGTTATATCCAGAAGTAAAGTTATTATCCAGGTAACATTTTATTTATTTATTTATTTATTTATTTATTTAAAGATTTTATTTATTTATTTGACAGAGAGAGAGACAGCAAGAGAGGGAACACAAGCAGGGGAGTGGGTGAGGGAAGCAGGCTTCCCGCCAAGCAGGGAGCCCGATGTGGGGCTTGATCCCGGGACCCTGGGATCATGACCTGAGCTGAAGGCAGATGCTTAACAGCTGAGCCACCAGGCGCCCCTCCAGGTAACATTTTAGATGGTTTTATAACAAAGTAGAATTTATTTCAGTTATAAAATAGGAAGAACAGGTGCTATCAAAACATTTTATATCTTTGCATGACATAAAAGCTCTATTCCATGAATAAAACTTCAGTTTTTCTTCAAACATTAAAATAGTGGAGAATTTTTAGAATGATATTTTCAAGGTTTATGAAGGCATGATGTTTTACTAGAAAAACAGAGGTAAAAATTATCATCAATTACTAAATGGAAAAAACAAACACAAAGGTTTTTTTTTTAATTCTATCAACTTAGGTAATATTAAAAAGTGACATCAATATGATTACCACATTGAATTGCAGAACTACTGCAAAATGTTCTAAATGTAGCTAAAATGTTACTCTGATATTTAAATTAGATTTTAAAAAACACCTCACATATATTAGACATATTATGCAATTTGAGCTAAACTGTAGTATATCCTTTCTTTATTCATGGCTATTATTTTCTGCTTTAATGGAGGATTTTTATGAATATTGTGATTAAGCACCTAATATTAATTCAAATTATGAAACATGGTTCTTTATAACTCCTCCTAGAAATGTAAAAATTGTGTGTCTTAGTTTGAGCACTTTATTCATCACTACAAAAAAAATGCTATTGTGGATTAGTTTATAATTTAAAAATAGCTATATAATTTAGCAACTCTTGATTCTGGGAAATTTTGGTTTCTTTTGAGAATTTTTCTTTTGTTAAGTAAGACAACTTAAAAGAGAATTCTAAAGAATTTTAGAATTTTTTTTTTAAATAAGGAAACAACCACTCGAGAAAACTAAATAAAATCCTAACAGAATCAACTGGATTTATAGTTCATAAAAACATAAAGCCAAGTATCAGTTTGATTGGGGGTGGGGAGAATCTTAGCCACCATAACACCACCCTTGCGTCTTATGTAAGTTTCACTTTAATCTAGTGATAAGGACACTGAGGACCCTAATTTTTCATTTAATACTTCCAATTTCTGTACAACTTCTGCCTCCTTTTTCATACCACTCACAGCCCTCCATTTCTCAAGACAATGTATATGAGGAGTTAGGGTCTTGTGATGATGATGATTCTTTAGATTGCGTTATTTTGTCCAAATATAGGCACTTTATTGCACAAGCAGAGTAACCATATGCTGTAGCCCCCAAGGTTTAATTTAAGATGATATTTCAAATCTAGGTCATTTTAGCTTTAAATATCTGAGAAATAGAAATCTCTTTACACAGAAGTTTTTCTCTTGATAAGTTTATTTATACTCCCAGTCATAGTCCCTCAGTCCTTCAGTGAGTTTCTGCTAATACGGTTGAAATCACAGTCTCTATAACATTGTGAGTGTGCATTGTATGGGGACTACTTCTTAATTTCTTTTTGTTGTCAGTGTTCTGTAACAAAAAAGGGGTGAGGAATATACAACTTCTTCATTAAGTTTCTTTCTCTTAAAAATTGATTAGACTGTAGCTTAGAGTCTGCACACAAACATTCATTACACACACAATAATCAGTGCATTCTCAAAATCATACAAGATGATATTTACATTTGAATAAAAGCATTCTTATTAAATGACAAATTTAATTCTGAGTTTACTCACTTGGAATTTTAATTCTGGAGGGTACTCAGTAAATTTGGAAACTGAAATTAAAAAAAAATAAAGGAAAACTACTTTTATATGTATCTCTTCCATATTATAAAAGTGATAATAGGTAGTTCAAAACACAAAAAGATTCATTTAAGATCAAATAAACTTAAAAATAGGTTAAAAAATAAGAAAGAAAAACATGCCAGAAAGCATTATATACCTATCAAAATTAGGTTAATTCAAATACATGTTTTCAGGCCTTTTATACTTTCTATATCTGGGGACAAAATTTTGATTATGTTTGCATTAGCTAATGTGAAGAGGGAAATAAAATCAGTTATAGATTCCATAAGGTTCATAAGACAAACAGATGCTCAAGAGTTTAATTATTCTCAGGATTGAGGCCAGGGCAATGTTTCATTCAAAGGTCCTAAACATGAGCAGTGCCTGGCTGGCTCAGTCAGAGGAAATGTGACTTTTGATCTTTGTGAGTTCAAGTCCCACTTTGGGTGTAGATATTACTAAAAAAAAAAAAAAAAAAGAAAAGAAAAGAAAAAAGTCTTAAACATGAAAATACTATGTAATGTAATGAATGGTTTCCCTCAAAATAACCCATCCAGTAAAAACAGCAGGGGGGGTTGTAGGACTATTTCTTGTAAAATAAACAGTTTGTCCTGCAAAATCTGTCAGGGTGAGTGAACAGTTTAATAATTAGAACCATAGGGGCACCTGGGTGGCTCAGTTGGTTAAGCAACTGCCTTCGGCTCAGGTCATGATCCTGGAGTCCCAGGATCGAGTCCCGCATCGGGCTCCCTGCTCAGCAGGGAGTCTGCTTCTCCCTCTCCCGCTCCCCCCTCTTGTGCTCTGTCTCTAAAATAAATAAATAAAATCTTTAAAAAAAAAAAATAATAATTAGAACCATATTCAGTGATGAGAGCAAGTGCATTCCTTTTTTTTTTTTAAAGATGTTATTTATTTGAGAGAGAAAGAGAGCACACAAGTGGGGGGAGGGGCAGAAGGAGGAAGAGAAGCAGATGCCCCACTGAGCGGGGAGCCCCACGTGGGACTCAATCCCAAGATCCCTGGGATCATGACATGAGCTGAAGGCAGATGCTTAACCGACTGAGCCACCCAGGCGCCCTGAGAGCAAGTGCATTCTTCAAGTTATGATTCCCTATACTCCTCAAGAGTTTAGTTGTTTAGATTATTCAGGGTTAAGCATTCATTAGAATAGTGTTTTCCACCCTTCCATTTGCATTATTGCCCCCCATTGAAAGTTTTAATTACACAGATGTACTATATGTATATCTCTGATTTATATATAAAATAGTAAGATTCTTTTTTTTTCTCTTTATGTACTATATGTATATCTCTGATATATATATAAAATAGTAAGATTCTTTTTTTTCTCTTTATGTACTATATGTATATCTCTGATTTATATATAAAATAGTAAGATTCTTTTTTTTTGCCTCTCTTCCCCCAGAACAAATTTTCACTCTTTTGTGGACAATATCACTTCCATTGTGAAATCATATATTAGAGAAATAGAATTTCTTCCTGCCAAAATTAATGATTCCTACTACTATAATTTCTTTTTTTTTTAAGATTTTATTTATTTATTTGAGAGAGAGAGAATAAGAGAGAGAGAACACCTGAGAGGGGATAGGGTCAGAGGACGAAGCAGACTCCCTGCCAAGCAGGAAGCCCAATGCCGGACTCGATTCAGGGACTCCAGGATCATGACCTGAGCCGAAGGCAGTCGCTTAACCAACTGAGCCACCCAGGCGCCCTACTACTATAATTTCTATACTATATTAGCTCTAGTCCCAGATCTATGTAGTCTAAAAGTAAGGAGTTGGAAGGTGGTTCCTTCTACCATACCTAGGGATAACCTTCCAAAACACAGTTTGGTAAAGACCACCCAATAGCTGACCAATAAAGCACCAATTTTCCATGTACACATTTCTCCGATTAATTCTAGAAGGATATTTTAGAATATGTAAAAAAAAAAAGACCAAAACAAAACAAAACAAAACAAACAAAAATGACAACTCCACATTCTTCTCAGCAGGCTTTTGAAATATATTAGCAATAGTTTTCAATATTGTGCTAATAAATTATTCTTGTGCAGCTAAATATTCTGTATTACAGTAAAATACAGAGATTTTATGCACTGTTATTAAAAGTGAAAAGCAAGGCAGAGCTTTTTTTGTTTGTTTTTTGCATGAAAATTGAGAATCTAACAATAGGACCCATGGAGAGGACTCAGGGCTTCTGCCAAACTTTCCTGGTTCTTAAATTGAGAAACATCTAAAAGGGAAGGTCCTACTGAAGCCACTTGTTTCTTGTACAATGAATATATCCTCTAAATGAAATGGCAGGGCAGTCCATTTTATACTTTCCATAAAGTTTTGTCTTTGAAATAAAGGACAACCACATACCCCACATATACACAGACTTTGTATTTATGGACATTTTATATTTTACTACTTAATTTTATATACTAAACTTAAAGAGACAACACAAACCAACTTTTTTCAAAATTAATTTTATGTTTTATACTTCCATTTCTGAGGATTTTATATCTAACTGCTTAATTCTATGAGTTAAAAGTCAAACCAAATAAACCCTCAGGTTATCTTCCTATTCTTCATGATGATAATGGACTAAATGACCATTTTGTTCAAAAGAAATTAATTCTCTCCTAAGTTTTGAATATATATATAGTGGTCCAGGAATTGCATTCAGAAGGAGAGATTAGAAGGAAGTAATCTGATATGAACAATAAAATCACAAAAATTAGTAGTTTTCTGGGTAATTGCATTTTGGACAATGGGTAGGGAATAAGAAAGAGGAAGAAAAAGTCTCAATAAGATTTAGAGATGGGGGCACCTGGTTGCTCAGTTCATTGAGCATGTGACTCTAAATCTCAGGTCCATTACTTCAAGCCCCATGTTGGGCATGGAGCCTACTTAAAAAAAAAAAAAAGAAAAAAAAATTTAGAGATGGACAAAGATACTACAATATGTGATTTGGTCTATAGAATTCTCTGGCAGCTCAGTGGTCAAAATAAATTTGTAGCTGTAATTAAATTTTAAGCTATTTAGATTGGCTTAATGTAAACTCTCTATTTCTCCAATTTAATAAGTTTTGTCAGATATTCAAAACTATTCAGTTCCCTCAGTTTTAAAACAAGTGAGATGATCCATAAACTGAATAATGTAATAAAATTAAAAACTGAAAGAGATAAGCAAGATAAATTTAGCTCAGTATTCTCAAATATTTTCAAGCCTTGACTTGAAGTTTGTGTTAACTTTAAAAGTACATCCTAATTAGTAAGATGAGATATAGGTTAACGATGAGATATAGGTAAAGATGTATTTAAAGTGCCATACATATTATAAAATTCATCAAGAGTTCTTATTGATGTTACCTCAAAAACACCTCAATTATGTTCATATTTTATTTACACCTTTGTTCCGAACCACCGTCAATTCTTACTGAATGGTTGCTGTTACCACTTTTCAGCTTATGATTATTTTTTAAAAATCTAAAACAGATCATTATCAAGCACTTTGCAAGAAATCATTTGATAGATTTCATTGAATTTAGAAGAGAATCTAGTCTCCATATCCTGCATATTAGTACAGTTCCCCACCTCCCCAGCCCCATCTTCTGTACACATGGAAGTCTTGTCTTTCAATTCTCTACACTAACGTTCAAACCTACCAACCTCATAGCTGCTTCATCACTTTCTTATTGCCCACTGGAAAGGAGGTACTTCCTCAAGAACATACTTTGTCTCTCATCTCTTTGGTTCCTGCCCAAATCTACTCTAAAACATTTGCTGCTCATCAGGTACTCTCTATCTTATACTGTATGTTTTATATGTTTCTGTATATGTTGTTGTTAGCCTGCCTCCATTTTCAGAGGTGCACAAATCTTGACGGTTCTATTCATCATTCTGTTCTATGACATAGGGAATTAAGAAAAGGTAGTCTTTATTAACTTGATAATATAGACAGTCGAGCTCTTTGTAAGAATATTTTTGTTCTGGTCTTCTTGTTATAATTTTTGAAGAAAAGAAATCTAAATTTAAGTATAGAATATTGTTTCTTTATGGAGACCTTTTTTTGATATTTTAAAAAGGCAAATTTCCCTGATGAGAATGTATAAGACAGCAGGATTTAATATCAGGAATAAAGGAAATTTGATTATTCTCATAGCTCTAACCCTAACAAAACTGGTAATATTGGTTACCTCATTTTTCATCTTAGAATTTTTTTTTTAACCTGTAGGCAAGGCTATATGATTTCATGAGTTATTTCTCAAGTTTGTTTTTAAATATCCAGGTCTTTTTTTCTTTCCAAACCATATCTGTGACCATCTCCAAAACATAAGATGGGGTTCTCTTAAGTTGGAAAAGTGGTGAGGAGAAATGTCTGCTCTGCTTGCTGCATCCTTCAAATTTGGCAAGGGCCACAGATTCAAACAACTGAATTTGAACATCTGAAGAAGACATCCTACACTATTATTTTTCTATTTAAGGTCTGATTTAAGGGATCTTTTTACCAAAAGACAGAGAAGTGCCTAGGTGGCTTTTCCAAATCTAAATAGCATGTATAGCTCATATTTTACATACACACAGAATCATTCATATATTTTTAATTAAATTTTGAAAGTTGGGAATATTGATATGGATCTTACCTGACTAAAGTATAAACACAGGGAATGGCTATGTTCAGTCTATCAGTCAAAATACTGGAAACAGTCTGAGACAAGTTACTAATCTCTCCATATTCCATATGATGGTCAGAAAGCTCATGTTTTAAAACTGAATTGATATTTTTGACCAATATAAATGTCTCCCAGTAAATGTGTCACATATTTTCCAAGGACCAATAAGTCTGACTTCTTCAGCAAATATAAGATGAAGCGTAACATGTTGACATGATATGAATTTAATCTCTTCCTATAAGCACATAACCCATCATTCAGTAGATTAGGAGCCTGAAGCAAACATTTTTTTAAAAAATCTGTACCTGGGAAGCAACCTGTCTCAACTTACAACTGTATCTTAGAGTCTAAAAAGTATATTCTTCCTATGACTTGATTACTCCTGAGGAAGAAAAGAACAATTATTTTATTCTTATTTATTTATTTATTTTTTAAGATTTTATTTATTTATTTGAGAGAGAGAGAGAATGAGAGACAGAGAGCACAAGAGGGAAGAGGGCAGAGGGGGAAGCAGACGCCCCGCTGAGCAGGGAGCCCGATGTGGGACTCGATCCCAGGACTCCAGGATCATGACCTGAGCCGAAGGCAGTCGTTTAACCAACTGAGCCACCCAGGCGCCCGGAACAATTATTTTATAATATTAAAATTAAAACTAAGAAAAATATATTTAAATATTTTAGAGTACATGGAAAATTAGGTAAGAGTGTAAAGTATATGGGCACTTTTAAGTTTGTCATTGTTTTGTAAGAACTGAAAAAAATGAGCTTAATCACTGCTTATCACACTTAATGGTGCTTTTATGTATGACTGGATTCCCTAATAAATGTAAAGTTCAATTATATATATATATATACATATTTTTTAAGGGATAAATATTTAGACTTTATTTTTAATACTGAAAATAAGTCTGAGTGTCCTGGTACTACCACTGTGGACCTTTAGGCATTCAAAAATCCTTGGCACTAGTTAAAATGCCCCAGATGGAACCCAGGAAACGTGTGGCTCTACACTTGAACCGCCTCTGTGGCCCTGAGCCAGTCACTTGAGCTCTGTGGGTCTCAGGTCTTTTTGTGTGTGTGTGTGTGTTATGTTAGTCACCATGCAGTACATCATTAGTTTTTGATGTGGTGATCCATGATTCATTGTTTTCGTATAACACCCGATGCTCCATGCAATACGTGCCCTCCTTAATACCCATCACAAGGCTAACCCATCCCCCCACCCCCCTGCCTTCTAACACCCTCAGTTTGTTTTTCAGAGTCCATAGTCTCTCATGGTTCGTCTCCCCCTCCGATTTCTCCCCCTTCATTTTTCCCTTCCTTCTCCTAATGTCCTCCATGCTATTCCTTATGTTCCACAAATAAGTGAAACCATATGATAATTGACTTTCTCTGCTTGACTTATTTCACTTAGCATAATCTCCTCCAGTCCCATCCATGTTGAGTAAAAGTTGGGTATCCATTCTTTCTGATGGCTGAGTAATATTCCATTGTATATATGGACCACATCTTCTTTATCCATTCATCTGTTGATGGACATCTCAGCTCTTTCCACAGTTTGGCTATTGCAGACATTGCTGCTATGAACACTGGGGTGCATATGGCCCTTCTTTTCACTACATCTGTGTCTTTGGAGTAAATACCCAGGAGTGCAATTGCTGGGTCTTAGGGTAGCTCTATTTTTAATTTTTTGAGGCACCTCCACACTGTTTTCCAAAGTGGTTGTACCAACTTGCATTATATATTTTTTAAAGATTTTATTTATTTTTCTGTCAGAGAGAGAGAGAGAGAGCACAAGCAGAGGGAGCAGCAGGCAGAGGGAAAGGGAGAAGCAGGCTCCCCACTGAGCAAGGAGCCCTATGCGGGACTCAATCCCAGGACCCTGAGATCATGACCTGAGCTGAAGGCAGACACTTAATTGACTGAGCCACCCATGTGTCCCTCAGTTATATTTTTAATATAAATTTCTGAATAGTGAAAGTTTTAGCATGTTACTAACAAAGTATTTTATTGTAGATTCTTAATAAATCTAATTAAATTGAATTGTGCACCTAGACAGGCAAGGTCATTTATGATTTTGAAAGCATGGGTTTTTTGCTATTAAATTTTCTGAAACTCAGTTTGTTGAAATGAGTTTCTACTTCACTTACTGCATAAATTAAAAAACAAAAAAGACTAGGTTATAATCATCCATAAACTTTAGGCCATAATAATACCCTGACTCTAAAATATTAGATAATGATCTCATGTGGAATTATTTTTGGTTGTATATAGTTCGTTGTCACTATGGACTGCATTCTTTGTTTTTTGACCCATTGTGCTAATACTACTGACATTGGACATTATAGGTACTCTTTGATTTCATACATGTTGCTGTTATTTACCTGCAAACATACTGAGTGTGCTTAGAATCAAATCTTAACATAGCTGTGTTCTGTTACACATGTATCAAGAAAAACAGCATTAGCAACTGCTTTAGATTTTAAATCAGGAGATTTTGAGAGAAATTAAACATATTTTCAGGTATTGTTATTTTTTCCAGTCACCAGGAGCTTTTTTTGCTTACCTGAAATAAGTAAAGTAGCCTGCAAGTTGAAGGTTTCCACAGAGAATAAAAATTCAATTGTTTCTGAAAATGAAAACTATCACTGACCACACTAATCAATTTAAAAACACTAACAACTGAGAAAGTAAGCTTAACCATAAGCATAAAGCAGACACTGGAACTATCAGGAAACAACACTGAGGTGCATATTTGCTCTTTCCATAGAAGCAAAAAATATATATTTTTAATAAATTGGAAGTAAAGATTTTCTGTTATTTTAACAGCATGAGGAACCTTATGAGAAATTTGAGGTTACACCATATTCTCTACTATCCCCTGCATCAGAATCAGTGTCCAGTAACAGGTGTACTGCAAGTCAGCCTTAGGTTCTTTTTCAATATGCCTGAGTATGACTTCACTTCTGCCTGAGCAATAATACGAAAATATGACAGTATTGATTTGAATGCATGGAAATGATTTTAGGTGAATTATTAGCCTCCTTTTCACATACTGATGGTCAGAAATACGAAGTTTGTGGAGTTCACAATAAATGAATTTATTCCATATAACCAACTATTGCTTTATGAAGGAAATTAGAGCCCTATACAATGTCTATATCTCCTAACAAATTCTGATCATAATAACCAAGAATCTTACATATTTTGGTGTATGGATAGAAGAAAGAGGGTTAGAAAAAAATGGCATAAGTGAATAGTAAAAGAGAAAAGAAAGAAAAGAGAGAAGGTGAAAGTTAGAAATGAAAATCCAAAGGATATTAAAATGATATTTTCTTCATCTTAATAGTAAAGAACAATATTAAAACTTTAAATGAAAATTCAGTGTGCTCTGAATTGATTCTTGAATCAATTTTACTCCCCTTAATATGTTCATATATTATCTAATCTGATTATTAGTTACTCAATAATGAGCTATCAAATTCCTGATGTATGCATTTGCTAATTTGTTAAGATGGAGAGGTGAATTTGGTAAGATGTAGAATTAGGGATATGGGGGGAGAAAGAGAGTAATGTAGCAAAAAGATTAGTTAGAAACTAACAATCCACAATCTGAAAAGGGAGAGACTTAACATGGTGTTCTGAAAGCTAAAGCTAGAGAGAGGTTTAAAGAACAGTAAGGTTATTTGGGATAAAAATGTATTACCAATAATTTACATTTTTACGTGAATTACCAGGACTTATCCCTGGAGTACCTATGACTCTTAGCATCCTGGGAACTTGGAGCAAATCAAAACCTATTGGATAAAAATACTTTAGATTTGGTTAAATATAACTATTCTGTGGAAAATAAGCAATAGCACAAAATCTGACTCTGGGTACAAACGTGTCCATATCTTTTAAGTTCCAATATTACATTGTTCACTTTGTGTTAAAGATGGTCCCTATTATTAATATAACAACAGACATAGCACAATTTGTATGATAAGTTTTTGTTGTAATTTCCTATTTCCTACAAGGGCCCTGAAGTTTATCACTGATATTTGATTCCTTTTTTTTTCCTATAAGTTTTGTCCTTATCTTAAAAATATGGAAAATATGGAAAATATGGGGCACCTGGGTGGCTCAGGCATTAAGCGTCTGCCTTTAGCTCAGGTCATGATCCCAGGGTCCTGGGATTGAGCCCCGTATCAGGCTCCCTGCTCAGTGGGGATCCTGCTTCTCCCTCTCCCACTCCCCCTTCTTGTGTTCCCTCTCTCACTTTCTCTCTCTGTCAAATAAATAAATAAAAATCTAAAAAAAAAAATATGGAAAACACAAGGGATTGTTTTTTTTAATAATTAATAGGAACAATGCAAGGAAGAAAGGATTAACAGGGAAAATATTATGTAAACTAAAGCCTATTCAAAGTCATTCACAAAGATTTAGAGAATAAAATGAGGGATAAATTCAAGTGTTCTATCTCAACTGAGCTCACTCTAATTTGACTTTAAATAAGCTTTTAAACATTAAGTCTTCAATCTTAAGCAACTTTTTATTTATTTATTTATTTAAGAGAGAGAGAGTGAGAGTGTGTGTTGGAGCAGGGAGGAAGGATCAGAAGGAGAGAGAGAGAATCTTAAACAGACTCCATGCCCAGAGCAGAGCCCATGTGGGTCTCAGTTTCAGGACCCTGAGATCATGACCTGAGCCAAAATCAAGAGTGGGACACTTAACTGACTAAGCCAATCAGGCACCCACCCCTTCAGCAATTCATTTAGGTGATCAGGGACAGAAAATAAATAAAAATAAATTTTATTGATGCTATCAATTTCAGATTTCTTTCCAAAAATCAGATAAGCTTAGGGTTTTTGTTTGTTATCTATTTAACACTTGTAAGAGAGTATATTTAAAGAGTATCTAAATAATACATTTTATTCTCAATTTATATAAATTATAACACACTGAATGAAAGATTACCTGATAAGGTAGGCTATCTGAAAGCTTTTTAATAGACTTTAATCTAAAGATCTATAAAAGTAAGTGAAGACTAGTAAAATAAAAACATGCAAAAGCTATTTATTCAGAACTTGCTGTAGCAAGGGAGTTAGTCACTGTCATCTGAGTTTGGTAGAGACTCACAAGTAAGGCAGAGGAGTGGGAAACTTTGTAGTAAGAAAAAAAGGAAGCTTTCAGCTATGCCTTGATTGGAGGATGTTGACATGGACAAGTTTCAATAAGACTAACAGTGGGGCATCACATTTGATTGGCTGTCTCTAGTTGATCCTAAGTTTGAAGTGGAGGCAAAAATTAGGGAAGCTGACACTTATTAATTAAGCCCTGGTCATTCTGACCTGAGGGTAGCCATGGTTATTGTTTGTCTTCCTGGATTGGTTCCTTGGGATAATAGTCTGACTTCTTGGATTGGTTACTATAGACAGTACGTTGGCTTCCTGGGCTGGTTGCTGCAGGTTGTATTCTATTTTTATATATCATCTGGCAATTGTCCATTTGTATATTCTGTCAGATCTTAGATATTTATCTGAAATCCTGATTTTTTTTATTACAATGTATTTTTCTACAGGAAAAGTAAAACCATTAGACTATGTGAAATTAATATAATCCTAAAATATTCCTAATGTAATTATAAGCATATGATGCTTCCCCTATGAGCTTCCAAACTATTCCAAATAGTATATGTTTTTGTCAGTAGGTATAACTGAAAAAATCTAATTACAAATTTAATTTCCACAGTTTATTCAGGCTTTGAGAGAGCTGAGCAGTGTCTCCATTCTTTTTTTTTTTTTTTTAGGTTTTATTTATTTATTTGAGAGAGAGAGAGAGTGAGCAAGAGAGACAACACAAGCAGGGGCAGTGGTAGAGGGAGAGGGAGAAGCAGGCTCCCCGCAGGGCAGGGGATCAATAATGTGGGGCTCAATCCCAGGCCCCTGGGATCATGACCTGAGCCAAAGGCAGAAGCTTAACTGACTGAGCCACGCAGGCACCCCCAGTGTGTCCATTCTTAATAATAATTTAAGAAACAGTTATGAGTTCCTTTAAAAAATGGTAAAATATTTTGAAAATTGTTTGATTAACTTGAATGTTTCTAACTTTGTAAAATCACTTAAGACATTAGCAATCTATTCATATTATTGGATTCATTCACTCAGTCTTCCTCACATCATCATCATCACCATTTTCATCTCATCATAAATAACAGATACACTGTGAGCAGCTACAAAGTGTTAGGCACTTAACTGAAAGCAAAGATAGAAGAATGAGAGACAGTACACATAATAGTTAAGAATTCAGATCCTGGAACAAGGTTGGTCTTACTAGTTACTAATTAAATGGCCTGGGCAATATTTAAAAGGAAAAAAAAAAACAAAAAACAAAAACAACTGTATATCTCAGTTTTGCTGAGCATTGTGTTGCTTTGTTAATTAGAAAATTTATATTAGGGGTGTGCCTGGATGGCTCAGTTGGTTAAGCATATACCTTAAGCTCAGTTTATGATCTCTGGGTCCAGGAATAGAGCCCTGTGTCTGGCTCCCTACTCAGTGGGGAGTCTGCTTCTCCCTCTCCCTCTGCCCCTACAGCCTCCTAAGCCCAGGCTCTCTCTCTCTCTGTCTCAAATAAATAAATAAAATCTTTTTTAAAAAAGAAAGGAAATTTATATGAGGTATTAAGTATTATTATTATATTTAAAATCTTTACAAAACCCTATGAGGAATGTAATTCTTTATTAAGAGTTAACTGCTTAATAAGGTTGAATTTTTGTTAAATATCTTGACCAAGATCACATTGTTAGGAAGTAGTAGTGTAAATACTCAGTATACTCTGTTACAGCATGAGTAAAGTACAAAACCTGGGTTAACTGCTGAGTAATTCAGGACCTATGAATTGAAGGTATAGTAATTTGATTAGAATAAAGTTTAGCAAAAGAAAGTGGTCATAATATTAGGAATACTTCGTGGAGCTAAAGTATTAAAAAACCTCAGACATATTGAAACCTAAGGTTTAAGTATTTTTCAGTATCCCAGAAAGCCAGTAAATGTTTTTAAGCAATGACATTATGTATTAAAATACATTTTACAAAGTTTGAAGGATATCAATCTTCCTAATAAACAGATTTTGGAAGAGCCTGATGGAGATGAGACTGTTTCATTCCTGAAAAAAAACAGTTGAAATGCTAATTTAAAAGAAACATTTCAATGGAAGTAAAAAAATGAGAGAGAAAAAAGAACCTGAGAGATAAACAATAAAATGAATTAATAAGATTTTGAATCTAAGTTAAAATGAATACATTAATGTATATATATAGTTATGAAAAAAGGCTATATCTTTTTATCTTATTGAACTGGAAAATGATGTATCAGTATTCAACTTTTAGAGTAACTTATTTTTATTTTTTTAAGATTTTATTTATTTGACAGAGAGAGACACAGTGAGAGAGGGAACACAAGCAGGGGGAGTGGGAGAGGGAGAAGTAGGCTTCCCGCGGAGCAGGGAGCCCAATGCAGGGCTCGATCCCAGGACCCTGGGATCATGACCTGAGTGGAAGGCAGATGCTTAACGACTGAGCCACCCAGGTGCCCAAGAGTAATTTATTTTTAAAGTAGACATTTCTTTCAATTAATATTACATTTCCTTTATGTAGATTGGTTTTTATAAATATTTATTCACTTTAAACAGAGATTTACTATTCCATCTCTCACTAAATTAAAAGCTTGTTCAACATTCAAAAATCAATTAATGTAATCTATCACATCAACAGTCTAAAAAAAGAAACATCACATGATCACCATATGGTTCATGTTAACCTCGAAAGGGGAGTGTTTGGATCTCCATTGCTTTTCTCTTAGAACATTGCTTTGCCCCTCTATAGCTTGTAAATTTTAAATCAAAGTTTCCCTCATTAGGGGGGAAAAAAAAGATAATGTTAAGACAGAATTAAAGGAAATAAATCCATAGAACTTGAGCAGAAAGCAGACGGATGGGTTTTAAGATAAGAGAGTATAAACACAAGTGATAATTGTGCATACCACATAGTATGTTTATTATATTGAAAGTTAGCATTATGAATTTAGAGGAAGACATTCACATGAATTTTGTTCTTGTTGTTGTTTTAGAAACTTAAACCCAGAAAATATGTGAAAGTTATCAAGGGGAAACCCTGAATTTTTTTATGGTATGGGAAGATTGATGTTAAACTTCAAAATAGCACACCAAGAAAGGAGTCTAGCTTGAAAAAGACAAATATTATAATTATGTGGGACGCCTGGGTGGCTCATTTGGTTAAGCATCTGCTTTCTGCTGGGGTCATGATCCCAGCTTCATGGGATCGAGCCCCGCCCCGCATCAGGCTCCCTGCTTGGCGGGAAGCCTGCTTCTCCCTCTGCCTGCTGCTCCCCCTGCTTGTGCGCACTTCCTCTCTCTCTCTCTGACAAGTGAATAAATCTTAAAAAAAAAAAAATGTGTATATAACTACATCTTTTTCTATTCAATAAAGACATTTTAGGTTATTTCATTATCAGATAATTGAGCAGTAGCTTCATGTATTTATCTCAGGAAAAAAAAATAAGAAAGAAAAATGTTTAACGAGTATATACCTGATAAACTTTTCTGGTTATTCCAACATATATTTATGATTACTTAGCATATCAAGGAAATCATTAGAATACTTTTGTTTAGGGGCGCCTGGGTGGCTCAGTCGTTAAGCGTCTGCCTTCGGCTCAGGTCATGATCCCAGGGTCCTGGGATCGAGCCCCGCATCGGGCTCCCTGCTCCGCGGGAAGCCTGCTTCTCCCTCTCCCACTCCCCCTGCTTGTGTTCCCTCTCTCGCTGTGTCTCTCTCTGTCAAATAAATAAATAAAATCTTTAAAAAAAAATACTTTTGTTTAACATGGTAGGTCATAAACAGAATATATACACTATGTATATTAAATTATGAATAATATCTATAACATTGAAGTCAAGTGAGAGAATCATACAGTATTCTGCGTTTTACACTTCTAAAATAATCATATGTCTGCTTACCTAAGAGTTATTGTTTATAACTGACCATTATTAAGTGAAGGTATTCTCTTATTTCCTAAGCATATTGAAATTTTATGTTCTACTTACATTTTATGTTTCTACTTACATTTCTCACCAGGAACAAGCTCAGTCAACGTTTTGATATAGTGATACATACAATTAAAGCAAAAATCATACTTTATAAGACTAAAATTTAGCATATCAAGGTAATTTAAAAATAAACTATCTAATAATTATTTGCCAAGGTAAATTAAGATTTTACACTAAGCATTCATATTCTGTGGTTGTAGCTCTCTATCTGTGCCTATTTAAATATAATGATCTGGAGTAATTGGTGGCTATTTCTATAAAATATGTGAAATGATTGTAGCTTCATAACCTTGGCAATTTATTCAAGTCAGTAGTTGCTATTAAATAAAGTTCGCTTAAGCTTTTCTTCAACATTTGATTAGGTTTTCCACAGCTGTTTTTCAGTCAAATATGAAATTTCATTACTATAAATCTTTGGTTCAATGACTTTCATTTATTTAAGCCACTATTTTCTGTCAAAGAAATTTCACATCAATGGAGAGACATTTCTGATTTTAGATTGCAGTTATTGCTTTGAAAGAACTTTTAAGGGACGCCTGGGTGGCTCAGTCAGTTAAGCCTCTGCCTTCGGCTCAGGTCATGATCCCAGGGTCCTGGGATCGAGTCCCGCATTGGACTCCTGCCTCTGCAGGGAGCCTGCTTCTCCCTCTGCCTCTCTCTCTGTCTCTCATGAATAAATAAAATCTTTAAAAAAAAAAGAAAGAAAGAAAGAACGTTTAAATGTTTATGTTATTAACCATTTTTAAAAAATAAAATATAATTCACCCATAGGAAATTCAATTTTAGGAGTGGATCTTCAACTATTTTAGTAGTATAAAATTTACATCTAAGATATTTTAGAAATGTTTAGCTTATACTAAAACAATGTTTAAAAATAGACATTTTTACAAGTCTCTTTGTAAATATGATCTTTTTGTTTTTTAAAAGTCAATTTCTATGTTTTTGTTTTTGTTTTTTTAAAGATTTTATTTATTTGAGAGAGAGAGAATGAGAGAGCGAACACATGAGAGGGGGGAGGGTCAGAGGGAGAAGCAGACTCCCTGCCAAGCAGGGAGCCCGATGCGGGACTCGATCCAGGGACTCCAGGATCATGACCTGAGCCGAAGGCAGTCGCTTAACCAACTGAGCCACCCAGGCGCCCAAAAGTCAGTTTCTATGTTATTAACAATGGATAAACTGGGATGCTAAGAGTAACTGCAATGCTGGTGATTTTCTCTCCTTGCTCCTTCTTAATTTAACTCACAGAAATTTGGGAAAAAATCAAACTCAAATTTTTAATTAAAATTGCATCTTTTCAGTGTAAAGGATAGGCATGTTCAGGGACCTGGGTTTAGGTTCCGACTCTCCCATTGACCTAGGGCAAAACATTTAAGCTCATTCATGATTGCTCCACATTATTTATAAATGATGTATTAAATTAGTATATTTATCAAAAAACTCTTCAAATAAAAGTCTAAAATACTGTTATTGTAAACATAGATCTTTTGTATTTTCTGAAGCATTAATTTTTTTTATCCTTAAGTATTTTTCCATATATAAATAAATACTATTTAGAATTTTTTCTTCTTCATCTTTTAATCACTTAATAGATTTATTTAAAAATTTAAGAGTGGTTTTAGATTTATAATAAAATTGATTTTTTTCATGTACACGTGTGCACATACATATACACAGTCAATTACCGTGCAATAGATGCCACAATTATTGTCAGTAACACCAACAATAGTATTACTATATTTGGGCCTTTGAGAACAGGTAACTTGAAACCTAGTGAAAAGCTAAGTGAAGTCTTTTTTTTTAATTTTAACCAACCAAAGCCTTTATCTTTATTGTTTTTCCATTTTTTTCATTACGGTAATTGTACCTTTTAATCCCCATCCCTATTCCCCCCAGCACCCACCCACCTCCCTTCTGGTAACTATCAGTTTAATCTGTCTAGTTGAGTCTGTTTCTTGGTTTCTTTCTTTCTCTTCTCTATCTTTTCTCCCCTTTGCTTGCTTGCTTTTTTCTTAAATTCCACAGATGAGTGAGATCATACGGTATTTGTCTTTCTCTGACTGACTTATTTTGTTTGACATTATATGCTCTACGTCTATCCATGTTATTGCAAATAATAAGATTTCAATATTTTTTAACAGCTGAATAATATTCCATTGTATATATATTCCATTGTGTGTGTGTGTATATATATATATATATGCCACCTCTTCTTTATCCACTCATCTATTGATGGACACATGGACACTTAGGCTGCTTCTATAGTCTGACTTTTCTAAATAACACTACAATAAATATAAGGGTGCATGTATCCATATGAATCAGTATTTTTGTATTCTTTGGGTAGATACCCAGTAGTGTGATTCCTGGATCATAAGGTAGATATATTTTTAATTTTTTGAGGAACCTGCATACTGTCTTACACAGTGGCTACACCAGTTTGCATTCCCACAGGGCACGAGGGTTCCTTTTTCTCCACATCCTTGCCAACACTTGTTGTTTCTTGTGTTTTCAATTTTAGACATTCTGACGGGTGTGAGGTGATATCTCATTGTAGTTTTGATTTGCATTTCCTTGATGATGAGTGATATTGATCATGTTTTCATGTGTCCGTTCGCCATCTGTATGTCTTCTTCGGAGAAATGTCTGTTCATGTCTTCTGCCCATTTTTTTAAATAGGATTATTTGTGTTTTGGGCATTGAGTTGTATCAGTTCATCATATACTTTGGATACTGAACCCTTTGTCAGATACATCATTTGCAAAAATCTCTCATTCAGTAGTTTGCCTTTTAGTTTTGCTGATTGTTTCCTTTGCTGTGCAGAAACTATTTTGATGCAGTCCCAATCACTTACTTTTGCTTTTATTTCCCTTCCTTTAAGAGAAATATGTTGAAAAATATTGTTATAGCTGATGTCAGAGAGATTACTGACTATACTCTTTGCAAGGATTTTTATAGTTTCAGTTCTTACATATAGGTCTTTAATCTATTTTGAGTTTATTTTTGTGTATGGTGAAAGAAAATGGTCCTGGAGCACCCAGGTAGCTCAGTTGGTTAAGTGTCTGACTCTTGGTTTCGTCTCAGGTCCCAATCTCAGGGTGTGGGATCGAGCCCCACATCAGGCTCTGTGCTCAGCATGGAATCTTCTTCACATTCTCTCTACATCTCCTTCCTGCGCTCTCTCTCTCTCAAATAAATAAAATAAATCTTGAAAGAAAGAAAGGAAGGAAGGAAGGAAGGAAGGAAGGAAGGAAGGA